>NC_051181.1:144226246-144385796 GCF_013339695.2 Rhipicephalus sanguineus | reverse complement strand
TTTTGTACCTAAAGGATGTGCAGCACTTACAAACAGCAGTATGTGCAATAATTCGAAGTTTCTGCCTCTGCTGAAAATAGGGAACAAAGCAGTGAGCGCAGTCTTTCAAGAGAACCACCACTTGCAGTGGTGACACGGTTGGCACCCGATGATTTCATTTTGGGCGAGTTGAATCCGCTCGGGTGTGCCGAAACGTGTGGACTCGAAGTGTGCTGACGAGGCTCGGCGAGTCGCGGGTGGGTTGCGGCGGCCAAAGGTGAGAATGGACAAAGTTTTGGTGATGCCACTGCTGGGGGCCCTTAGTCACAGAAAGGGGGGAACACCTGTGGCAATAGTGTAGACTTAACTGGTTGTCATCCCCGTTACTACTACTTCTAGCTTCAGTGCTGATTCAGCAGTCTGTGTGCTCGCGTTGAGACGACCTTTCTACAGTGCTTTCATTTTTGTTGCTTCTCGTTAATTTTTTTTTAAACTTACGCAAATTAACCGAGTTGGATTTGCAGTGTTTCCAAGGTTGCCGTGTTCAAGCACGTGTGTTCCGTTTTGCTCCGTTCTTGCCTGCTCCTTCACTAAAAGTAACTTGGCATAGGTTGGCTAGCTAACGTAGCTTGATCAAGTCGTGTGTGAAGGTAAACCTAGCCGGCTGGTTTGGTTTTTTTTTACTTTTGTCTGTGATTTCGGTGCTTTGAAGCTGATGGTTAGTCTACGTAGTTGCATATATTTTTTTTTTTTGGAACAAGAGCAGTATGTGTTCCCATCTCCCTTTTATGTTGCCCCTTTTTGTAATATAATGTTCGTTTCCCTCTGTTTGTTTTTTTTGTTGTAAGAGATGTGCACTGAAGAGTTCAGTGCTTTAATGAAAACGAAAGCATATAAATTATATAATGCAGCCAGCAGGAAAGCTGAATAAAGTTGTGTCACGAACCTGCTTCGGTGTCTTCGTAAAAACGGCAAGAACTGCGGGAAACTTCCTCGACATTTCCGTATCACGTGGTATGCAGGAAGTCTGCATTATCTCGCGTACACGTCAGCTCAGGAAGAGTGAGCTGGCAGCAAGACTGCAGCACCCATGTATCAAAACAGTACTATCTGTTGTATCTGGCAACGCCACTGGGCCAGACTAGACAATGGAATCTTTGCTAGCTGTTGGTGAATTCTCTGGATGTTGCTCGGGAGTGATAAAGCTGCATCATATTTGGAAGTCTTCCAGAGACTACGTACGTGCAGAAATATCTAATGGTATTTAATAGTCTTCCAAAGACTGTTCATGTCAATCAAACAGTGGCCTCTGGGTTTGCACTATCCATTGGTAAGCTAGTTTAGATGCTACTAGTAACGTCTAAGTTTGGGCCAGTTCGTTTTGGATAATTGTAGGTAAACATGAGACTTCTTTAGAAGGGGATAAAGAACCAAAAGGAAGGAAAGTAGAGACTTTTTCATCCCAGTTTCAATAAGTCTCGGATTTACCTTGATTATCTAGGAAGACGGGCTAATGGAAAAGTTCACTGAATCATTCAAACATCACACTATGCACAATCTCACACTGATTATCTCAGAAGTAGCTGATGCAGTTGGCTTCTTGCTGTTGTTTAGGTTTGGTGCTTGCTCTCCACTTGCCTTACAAGTGATTCTGTTTACGACAGGACACATCTAGGGCAAAGCCTTCAAAGAGCAAGCATTAGCTCGTAGTGGTAGGAACCAACCAGCGCAATGAAATGCCTGTTAAACTGCTGCGAGGGGTCATCTGCGATTTAGCCATGCAAATGCATGTGAAATGTGTAACTGCTCCTTATACGACTGCTAGACAATTGGGCATTTTGTAAGTTTACAGATTCTGCATTCCGTGTGAAAGAACGAACATCAGACATAAGATCATGAACTATTCTTAGAATTGCACACTGCCTTAGCTCCTATCTGAAGTCTTGAGTGACCGCCGACATTTAATTTGCTTTTCAAAGATACTTTACATATTCAAAAAATGCCACACAGGTCTAATCAGAGCATTTAAATATTTCATTGGTGCTTTTGCTTTTGATACGCAAATTCGTCATGCGCAATTGTGCACACTGTGCCAGAAGAGCATATGTAGGTGTGAAGACGCAACGACATATGGAGTACTTGTAGGCCACTTTAGAAAAAAACCTGGCGAACATGTGGACAATGCCACGGTGTACCCATATAGTAATTACTACAGATGACTCATGTGGTACTTGTATGTATTGCCAATACAGACGGAGCATTTGCCACGCGTCTTGGGTACATGCAACCATAACTGGATGGCATTTCTTTGTTTTTATTTTTTGTTGTAACAAACTTTGATGCAGGTCGACTTCACGAGAATTGAGTTTTCCGTGTAATGGCTCGCCAATTTTCCTGGTTTCCAGCTGACTGATTATTAGAAACGTCGGCGAACTACAGGAGGTTATTTAAGCTAGTAGGCTGAAGTATAAAGCTGTCAGTTTTAGAAATTGGCAGTAAAAACTCACTTCTGCAGTCGTGCCATCGATCCAGTTTCAGAAAACGCGATCGCATCGACTACATGAAGATACACTGTTCCTGTGGGACATTGGCCTGTAAAAGAAAAAAACTTATCTCGAAAAACGTGTAATGCAGAATTGTATCATTGTAGCAGAATTGTGTAGCAGAACTGTCGACCAAGGAATTCTATCTCTGATAGACGCAACAGTCGTTCTCACCTTGCTATACCTGTTAATTTCTAGTCATTGCTGACTGAGGGATGATAGAAGAATTTCAAAAATATGTGATTTCGTTATGTCCTGTTGTTCGGGATGCAGAGCAGGTCTGACACCCTCCCTGCTTATTTTTTTCTTATTGTAGGGAAGATCAAAAGAACACTTTCTGACCTCTTGTCGAAGATTCTCCGCATTAAGAAAGCAATCTCTAGAAACACTGTTCCGCACAACTCCAAATTTGCTATCCCTAGGTGAACTGACCTTTGGGTGCAGTGACTGCAAGGTACGCGAAGCTGTTCAAGATTTGGTAGCACAGTCAATGAGATTTCCGCTGTAGCCAAGGGTCCACATTCAACCGAAGTAGGCTCCTTTATATTTTCTGTTGTGTTAATAAGTTAATTATTATTCGCTAATAATCAATTCGACCCCTAATTCTTTTATTAAAGTAATTCTGATAAAAAATATTCTTATTAAACAAAAGGACACATTATTCTCTCTTTTGTATTTTAAATGATTTACCTTATTTACCCGATTCTTGGCTAATCCCCCAGGGTAGATGCGAGCCAAAAGTTTAGGATCTACATCTACGTGAACCGTTTCTTGTAGTTTACGCTGAGCACGCCACATTCCACCGTGTTTCCCCCGGTGCTTATTTTAGGGACAAATAAGCGAGCGTGACGGTCGAGCCAAGCGGCGAACGTATATCTCGTCCCGCTATCGTGCGCGCTGTGACCGGATTGAGAGGAACTCTCATGAGGTACAATCGCCCGCGTTACACAGCAGCAGCTGCGACACCGTCTTGTGTGTAGTCTCTCTTTTGTTTTCTCGCACACACACGCGTGCATGCGGTCTCGGTCAAGCGCGCGTGATTGTTCCCTCAGTGACGATAGCGCGTCTCGGCGGCGCCGCGTTGATGGGGCAAAATCGATGGCTGATTGCTAATCGGACGCACTCTCATTGTCTCGGCCAGCGCGTCCTTATCGGCGCGTTTTTTTACGCTCGCGGCTTGCAACGGAAAGCCGGACGGCACATCATGCTGCTGCTGCTGCTGCTGCCTAGATCACGTAGGCATCCGGCACAGCGGTGAGGAGTAATAGCTGCGGCCCTCTTTTTCCGCTGACCGTGCGCGGACCGGACTCGAAAGGCACGCCACGCGAGATCGCCTTTCACGGCCGTCTAATATGCTGATGGCAAATATTTCGTACAGGTGCGCCTTGGATATCTCGGCATATCGGCGTGTCAACGATCGCTGCGCATAACTATCGCCAACTGTTGAAATTCTTCGTGCTCGCCGAGATGGCTCAGTTGGCGTTATTTGCTTTCCGCGTGCATTTTGAGCCCGAGGTCGCAGGTGCGATTGTCGACCGCCTTTCGGTGAAAGCAGGATGCAAAACGCTCATCTGCCGAAAATTTGGTGCAACATGGAAGAACCCGCTGATGGGCTATTGTTGGTACATGTCTTGATATATACAATGTGCAGCGCAAAGAAACGAATACATAAATGACATACACTGGCGCTGATCCGCTGATCTACACGGTCTGATAGCGCCAGTCTGTCGTTTGTGTCTTCCCTTCGTCTTCGTTTCTTTGCGCTGCATACGTAGGCGTGCGCACAGGGGGGACGACCCCCCCCCCTAATCACCGAAGAAGGGGGCGCAAAATCTGCCCCGTAGTAGAGTGGGGGTGGGGGGCGCTGCGATGAACCTCTGCCCCCCCCCCCCCTCCACCTGATTGGGAACCCTGCGCACGCCTATGGCTGCATATAGAGTTCCCCACTGAAGCTTCTATTAAATACTTCTGTGCTGCTGTGGAACATTAATTCTCCCAGCGCTCGGCCAATCGCTCAATCGTATTTTGTCTCGGTGGCGTGGATGGAAGTGACTCTGAATGTTCAGCCAGGTGCTCAAGCAAGTTACTGTGAATCTATGAACAGTCAAAACAATAGAGAACCAATAGCTTCACGAATTTTGCGCTGACGCTGTTAATTGCCGATGGCATCGGGTACGTGGACGCCGTGAATTTTGGATAGCAAGCCAAACCACATCAAACCCACCAAGCTATTCAATCTTTTGACTGAGAGGCTTCCGGCTCTCCTTCCTCCCGGTCTGAAAGAACGAAATACCTGTAACTGTAGCGTTAAATCAGTCTAAGCAAAGCTAAACTAGGGATGCTTAGAAGAACCGCCCAGACAACATTCATGGTTTTCGCGCGATGTACCGCATTTCATGTCTGCTAAACGCCCTTTAGTCCGATACTACAGCGAAAGTACATCAGAATTTAATTCTTGCGTCTTTTCTTCAGAAAAAAAAGGAAAAATGTGCTGTATGCTTTCAAAGGGGAGCGGGGGAGGATCAAAACATCGACTGAGAGAAAAAAAAACACCATCTCCCACTAAAAGGAACCATGTGGGGATGCGAAGCAGCGCATGGTCGACTTAAAATTCCGTTCATCACGGGCATCTTGCCCGATGTTAACGCGTCCTTGCAAGTGGAGCACATCATGAATTCACTGTAGTTGCTGTTGCTGTTACTCGTCCCGAACTCTTGTTGGAGCACGCCACGCGGGTTCACCGCGCGTCTGCAGAATCTCGTTCCCCGACGCCATCACATGATTGCTGAGAGAGAGTAAGGGGGAGAGGCTACAGCGTCTTGCCCAGCCCTTTACACAGGCCCGAACGCGCTAGCGCGTGCCAGCACACATGGTTTTGCCTGCGTTACGCCAAGCTAGGACAGCATACGGCAGCCCGGGCACCTAAAGTTCTCTGCACGTATCATCAAGGCGGTCGAAGAACAAGAGGAAGAATTCTCCTTGGCGCGAGCGCGCGCTCATTATGTTACAGATGGCTATGCTAGGTGGTAGAAAGCGGACGGTCGCCGACATAGGCGTGCGCATGGTTCCCTATCAGGGGGGGGGCAAAGGTTATTCTCAGCGCCCCCCCCCACCCTACTAAGTCAATGTATGGGGCAGATTTTGCGCCCCCCCTCCCTCTTAGGTGACTAGAAGGGTCAATGTACGGGGCAGATTTTGCGCCCCCCCCTCCCCCCCCCCGTGCGCACGCCAGAGCAAAAGCTGCTTTGCATCTAAAAGAAAAAGTCTTTGGACCACTTGTACGCAAACTGCGCTGTAAATCAAGTGATATCGTACGGAGAGCTCCGGATTTGAAGTTCTGCAAGGTGGTCTGTGGTTCGGCCTTCTAACGGTTTTTGTCTGGGCACCAAAATTCAAGTGCACAAGCCTCTTCACACTTCGCTGCTGTCAAACCGTTGCACCAACCCTAATGGAGAACCCGGCGCACACCTACGTCCATGACATTCGTTTGATCTATCTTCCAAAATCGGTAAGCAGCGGTCCGACAACCATGGACAGATAACGAAACCGGACACCAAATGCATCCCAGGCTACATTCCGTGGTTTCGTGCGCTGGCAACACTGGTACTGAGGTAAACAAAAGATGGCTGCCGCGGATTGGCAGCATTTCTGACAAGCGCTTAGACAAAAGTTGTGCTCTGCTGCCTTGTGTGAAATTGTTTCGTTGAAGCCGAGGTAGTTTAGAGCAGCGAACCGCCTTAATCGGCTCGAAGGAGGTGAGTACAGCGACACCATGACACGGGTTTCCTTAGTATGCGTTCAAACGTCGGGGCTGCTGACTAGGGTTGCCAGATATTGCAGAAGATTACGAGTAAGAACTGCCGGTCGGAAAGAAAAGAAAGGCGACAAATGCACTTTAAACCTTACAAGCAAGCGTGAGCAGAACTGACCTACTGCTTCGGGTATTAGGCGCACATCCAGGTTTTCTTGTTTTTTTTTTTTCAAGCGGTGGTATGACCATGATTTGTGATTGATGACGATCGCATGAATACTTACGATCTATGATAATTACGTCCTATAATAATTGACGTTCCAGTCAGCGTTCTAACGACACTGTAGCAGCTGGGCAGAAGGATTATGCTTCAGCTGCACGCACACAGACTTCAGTGGGGGAGAGGTCAGGCCATCCGGGTGTACCCCCCCGCCCTTTGTGGATCCGCGCATGCTCATGTCATTAGCTTTATTGCTTTTGTCTTTATATTTATTCATCGACTGCGCAGCAATCAGATTTAGTTAATAGAGCTGTGGTGCGCCGTGCTAATTTTCACTGCTGCTTACCTATTATAACACGATTGAAGTGGCCATGGCCATTTTATACAGATTGAGTGAATACAATGTTGCATTTTAAAAGCATTTTTTAAAGTATTTGCAGCCGCGTCGTATTTCTCACTTTACTTATTTTTTCGCCATTTTTATTTATCTAGTCTTGATTTTTGTTTTTGTAATTTTTATTTCCTGTTATGCGTTATTTCTAACGTCTGGTTTGTTTAGTTCTTTTGCCTCTCTTGCTGTTAATATCGTTCGCAAAATTATCATCATTGCATGGACACCGTAACCCGTTACAGGACATGGTTCTAAGAGCGCCTGGAACACATTGTTTTGAACAAGTGTTTTTGCCTCGAACTAAGAAGACAATGATACGTACAATGAAGACAAATATTGCCTCGGCCTAACGCGACGGAGTATATCTCCCGATCTCGACTCAAGTGTAATCCACAATTACGTTCTCTCTGTCGTGTATACCTTCTCACGGCCATTGCTTTGACGTAGGCAAGAATAGAGTGCAGGGATTTTCCCACTGATTGAGGCCGTCATAAGGAAACTCAGATACGTCAGTATCGCAGCGCAGTGCGAAACGCAAGCTGAACCGCCAACGCCTCACTCGAACGCGCTCATTCGAAGAACTCCTTTCTCCAAATGGTTACTTTCACAGGCAGCGCTCTCGGGGAGGTAACTACATATACTTGATGAAAATAGTAATTATAATAATTGAGAAGAAAAGATAACGTTACCTCGGCCGAAGCGTATGTCAAGTCACTCAGGCTTTTCTTTTGTACGCTCCATTCCTAAGCGTGTACTAAGTTGTCAAGTAGGTTTTGTGTCCAGGGCGTCTCGAGCCAAAGCAAACAACAGCAACAAAGAATTGTGTTATAGAAATGCTTCTGATCGAACGAAGTCTAACACTTCTTTACAGAGTTTCAATGCGGGGGACCTCAAGAGGCTTGCGTACGCAAGCCCCTTGCGTTTTTTTTTTTTTTTGTACTCTTTTGGGTGGGGCTGGCGAACAGAAGAAAGCGAGATGTGCAGCAGGATGCAAGAACGCGCTGACCCAACGGCTAGTGGACCCCGGCACTAAAACTCTCTATTACGGAGTTTTAATGTCGGAGAACGCTTGCATTGGTCCCCAAGCTGTTGCCTACTTTTTTACTCCCCCCCCCCTCCTCGCTTGCTTCTGTTCACCAACCGCCCCCAAGGAGAGTACAAAAGAACGCAAGAGCTTGAGTACGCAAGCCGCTCGGGGCCGCTGCACTAACACTCCCTGCAGACAGGACGATGTCAGAGTTCTCTGTGGTAGCGTTCCTTTGCGTTTGGTAAGATGTCTAAGGTCACTTATCACCGACTAGCAGTGGCGTAGCCAAGGGTTCTCACACCAGGCTCGTGCCCCCCTACCGGAATAAATTTCTGCCTACGCCATAGGTCGGCAAAAATATTGGAGCTCATTCAGACTCACTCAAGAAATATGTTTTGCTCTGAGGGCTCACCCGGACTTAGACTCACCAACAGTGTCCTCAACCGGACTCACTCGGACTCAAACTCACCAACCTATTACTCAGCTGGACTCGATCAGACTCACGGCTTGACCCGAGTCTAAGTGAGCCTGAGTGAGTCGGGAATCATGAGTGCATTAGCGTAATATTAGCTTTTTAAATCATGGTGTCAATGCTCTTTAGCACCAATATCTCAGATAATCGGTGCTCTGCGATATGCCTTTTGATCTTGTACCTTCAAATACGCCCCGCCACGGTGGTCTAGTGATTATGGCGCTCGACTACTGACCGAAGGTCGCGGGATCAAATCCCGGCCGCGGCGGCTGCATTTTCGATGGAGGCGAAAATGTTTGAGGCCCGTGTACTTAGATTTAGGTGCACGTTAAAGAACCCCAGGTGATGATGATGATGATGCAAACTTTATTGGGGTCGAAATTTCCGGAGCCCTCCACTACGGCGTCTCTCATAATCATATCGTGGTTTTGGGACGTTAAACCCCAGATATTATTATTATTATTATTACCTTCAAATACATGTTATCAGTGGTTCCAATCCAGTAAACATATTTTTATGAAACATGACTCACACGAGATATTTTATCAAGAACTTCCCGTGAAAAAGTTTGCGGGTGGAGGTCATGGCACCCCCCCCCCCTAAACTCACGCCTCTGATAAATAAATATTGAGGTGGCGCATGAACGCTTGTGCGTTGAGATATGTTTGAATAGACTTGAGTATAAACCTAAGCTGATATAAGACTGATAGTAATGTTGAAGATGAGTAGATAGGACCATAGGTCGGCAATAGAAGGAGCACACTCAGGCTCACTCAAGAAATATATATTGTGCTTAGGACTCACTCGGACTCAGCCTCACCAATATTTTCCTCAATTAGACTCACTCGGACTCAAACTCATCAAAATATTACTCAGCTAGACTCACTCAGACTCAGACTCACGGCCTGATCTTAGTCTGAGTGAGCAGACTCACGAGTGAGTTTGCCGACCTATGGCCTACGCCATTGCCGACTAGCCTGAATTTCTGCGTCGTAAAGAACTCTGTCATTAACATCACTTCTCGATTTTCTAAAAGTCTCTCATACTTGCTTTTGTCACCTTAAGAAATTGTTGGGGCCAAATTATATTGTTCTAAGGTTCGCAAAGTCTTCTTTTTTTTTTGCTGCGACAGGTTTTGTTTAAATCACTCTGGGGATTAACTAAGGAACAGATACCACTGCCATGTGCCTTTTCAATAGGCTAAAGCTTCCTTGTAAGATAACTGCAGGTGACATACCATTCAAATGTGTGCTGCTATAGTGGTGACTTCAGATGTGCGCTTTGCCGCATACGCACTTACACGTCACCTAGGTGCATTACAGCGGGTACAATAACTTTCCTCGGCGCTGACGCCGACGCGAAGAATCCGCTCGCTTGTTTTGAAACTCGGGGAGAGATCACGTTTTGCACTGCGCGTTCTGAAATTTCATGCGAGCTAACGGCTTCCGGTTCTCTCCGAGCTGTCATCGTCTCCCGGGAAGCCATTTGCCGACGTCAAGTGATGCGCATTCATCCGCGTGCTCTGGCTCACTGAAAACTTCGCAGCGCTGGCCGAGATATACGGCTGGGATTCGTAGAGGGGTCGACGGTGTAGTATACTCAATTGAATGTAGCGCCGTGCTTCTGTGTTGCTTGGAAGGGACCCTGAAACGCTTTTCTGTTAGATGCGAAGCATCTTATGGCGGAATTCAAACCGGTGGTGTGCGGCGTGACCACCCTTACTGCGCATGCGCAATCCCTCTCCACAAACCTCCCCTCTCCACTCCCCCTCTGAAACGTGGGCTCGACATGCCGAAACGCTGCTTCGCATCGCCTCATGGTCCCTTTTAGCGGGAGATGGTGTGATTTTTATAACGGCAGGGCTGTTCTAAGTCGAGTCTGCGCTGTCTGCATGCCTGTCCGGTGTCACGCTGGTCACGTGACCAAAGGGGGCAGTGAATAAATGCGTTTCACGATTTGCACGTTACGACCTGTCATTATGTTCATCATGAACACTTATCACGCTATTCCAATTTTGGTATATACGAAATTAACGGAACGGCAACAAGAGCCCCAAGGCCGTGGAATGTAAATCATGCTGTTCATGACATGCATGTCTTGATTGTCATGTTATGAACTGTCATTTATGTTCGTAATAAGGTCATGTTATGCCACACCAATTTTAGTATAAATCCGATTAACGAAACAGCCAGGAGAGCACAAAGTCGTAGGCGGCTAGATAGATACGCTCAAAGTCGCAGAAGTTCGCTAAGAAATGCTTCGCATTTAATAATAATAATAATATCTCGGGTTTCACGTGCCAAAGCCACGATATGTTTATGAGCCACGCCGTAGTGAAGGGTTCCGGAAATTTCGACCATTCGGTGTTCTTTAACGTGTACTGACATCGCACAGTACACGGGCATCTAGCATTTCGCCTCCATCGAAATGCGACTGCCGCGACTGGGATTGAACCCGCGACCTTCGGGTCAGCAGCTGAACACCGTAACCACTGTACCACCGAGGCGGACGAAAAAAAAAATGAATTGATGACGATTCTAAATTATAATGACCATGATGATAATGCTCGAAATGAGACTAAGCTTCCTTAAATACACTCGCGCGCATACAGCATCGCTGTACAACTCTTTTCACTGTGTGGAACTGGCTGAGTTTTTATTTTATTTAATTTAATTTATGTAGGCGGTTATGCTATAAATAGAGTAAAGCACTAGCACAGTTACTCAAGGGAAACACCTTGTATCGAGGGAGATGCGGGCGATTAAAGGTTACCCTCCCGCCAAGCAGTGCGTATCCTCCTCAACCTCATCGCAGAGCAGTCGGAATTGAGCTTCGCTTTCCGCGATTGTCCTCCGGCACGCCCAAGATCGCGGAGGCCACGCTTCGTGATTGTCTGGTATGCCTGGTTGCGCCACCAAATGTCGCCACATAACCGGCCGCTCGCGTTTTCTTCTCCTGTACAAAGGCTAAACAAGTCAGACGCAAAACGTGCCACGTCCTAAATGCAGCAGCGGCTGATATACGATGTTGTGGAGCCGCTGCGATCTGTAGCAACGTGCGTGTTAAAAAAAAAAAAAAAACTCACAGGGCTTATTATGCATTCGCCTAAGAAGGACTCGAAGGCGAAAGCAATTGTTTTCCTTTGTTTTTCTTCGCAGCCGATGTATTGAAACGTGCGGTGGATCTTTTCCCGTAAATCACACTCATTACAAGGTTTCCGAGCAGAACGGTGAAATCGCAACAAAATGTAATTTTTTCGTCACTTCAATACAGGTGCCTATTTGATCGATATCCTGACATTCAAAATCGCCGTGCGATTAGGGACATTAAGACATAAGACAGTCGGCGAATACGCCTTTTCTTCTTCGCAACGCCGTTCGGCCAGCGTAAGCGGCCGTTATTGGGTAAGGGAGATGCTATTCACGATCACCGTCGTTGTAAATCAAGCCGTGAGTACGCGAGCGGGCCAGAGAAGCTGACTCACCCTACCGTCACGGACGATGTCGACAACGAAACCGAAGGCGGTTTCGTTGTCGTATATATGCATGCGGGCTGCAAGCTCCCCAGGCCAGACGCCGCGCGTGGAGCGACTGTGCGCTATACTTGCGTGCTCCGGCGATCAGGTATTCGTTTGGCACCAACGCCTTTGGCGGCACATTGTGTTTATCCACTGAAGGTCCTTCCTTGTCGTTCATCCCCGCTTCTGATATTAGACTGGAGCTATGCCATACGTAGAGTACGTGCACGAGCCTCTGTAAATCAGGCGAACGACGCCGTGTGACGGAAGGAGGTCAGACACAGAGTCAGCGTGGTGCGCAGTAGGAAATGCCCGGAAACGAGTCCCCACGGCTGCGTTCGGGAAGAGCTGGGACTTATCCAAATGATTACGACCGACGAGGACTGCAAACAAGAACTTACCCGAATCTAGCGCAATTGAAACACCGTTACCCGGATATATACGCGAAAGACAGATGTAGAATATGTCAGACTGTAAGAAGCTACGCTATCGAGCACATGCTGTGGGTGCGTGTGGAACACACAAACTCAGGGGCAGTCTCTGCAGAGGACCTCCGGGCGCGGTGGCTGACCTTGCTGCGCAGCTCAGATATCCAGGACTAAATGTGGGCTATCCAGCGAGCCCCTGAGGCTGCAAGGGCACAAGGTCTCCAAGCTGAGTTCTAGGTGTTCTGGACCCAGACCAACAATATGGCAGAATTCTGTTTCAATAACGTTATATCACCACCGCAAGTATGCTGGTCATGCTACTACGCCGCGTTTGGGACGGCCTCTCTCTCTCTTTCCTTTTGCTGTCTATAGGCTGACGTCCTTACGCAATGTATGTATGTCATTACGCCAACCTTTACTATTCTGCATTGGGGTCCGATTTCTGACAAACAATATCAGTCGATCTCGAAGGCAGTGCAGTCTAAACAGTCTCTCTCGCTAAGTCACGTGACTTGAACTACCGTATTTACTTGCATACTACCAGCACTCGTTACCACTAACTAATGTAGGCTTATGTCGCCTAATGCTGGCTAAACGATTTCTCATGCTATGACACGTGCGCATATATCATCTGCTGTTATAACACCTACATTGTCTGCATTCTGTCTCACTTTATGACTCACTTTTCTACCAATTTTTCATATTAACGCGATGGCGTTAAAGAGCCCGTGTCACAGAAAATGCGGCGTTGTCTTTGAGCGAACAATTCAGACGGCTGCAAAGAACAGAAATTGGAGTTCGAGCCGTAATCGAACTCTGACATTCTGCGTGGCCGTCAAGTATTCTGCCACAGAGCCACACCAGTGCTTGAAGCTGCTTCGGAGAACGACCCTGTACAGTCGTCAGTCGGGCGAGGAATCGTGTTAACAGACGTAACATTGATTGGCAGAAACGAATTGCACCAGGCGTCACACTGTATGAACTGCGTAACGAGGGGTTGGTTGAAAGCCGCCAACCCATTACAAAGGACTCAGCTGTAATTGATAAGCAGCAGCAACAGCATAAACAAAATGTGCGGCTACGTAGGTGCGCTTATTTCCTTGCAGGCGTGTGATGGATACTTCGCAACTGTAATTGCAGTAGGCACCCTAGAAGAGCTTACAACGGCCAATGTCACGCGCACAGAGGTAGGTTCCTTACCTCACGTCACTGTTGAGGTATCCACCAAGCAGCGAAGCAAGGCAAGCGAAAGAGAAATCGATGCGAACAGGGCCCCATAACGCTACCTCGTTTATCTTCCACGCATGCTCCCTTTCCGTCTTTACTATATTTACGTTGCGAAATAAATAGTACACTATATGCGCGTGGCTGCTTGAGAGAATAGACATTTAGTTGTTAGTCAGTGTCATTGTGTGTCTCTTTTCATCTCTACGTTGCGAAATAAATAGTACACTATATGCAAGGGAGCCTCAGCATTTCGATCGATGATGTTGAGTTCGGTGGTGCATGTCGCAGTTGCAAAAGTGGCGCTGAACTAAAACCATTTGCGGTGTTCTTGTAAGGTGAAACACGATATATAATGCAGGTTACAACCTGTGCTTAAGAACCTCAGCGCAATTTCGGGGGTGTCTGGGCGTGACTTTTTTAAAAGAAAAAATTCGCCGAAGTTGGCTTCCCCGCGGTATGATGCTTGTTGTGGCGAAGCCCGGTTCTGGAATTGCACAGGACTGCGCAGCCATCCACGGAACAACACGTGATATGTACGGTACGGTCCGCTTTTAAAGGGAACACCCGAATTTGAGCCTTCTGTATTTCTCGTTCCCTAAGCGCAAGTTTATGTGGAAACATCGGTCATGCACTGTACAAGTCGAAAGGAGTCGGAACTGTCAGCCACCAGTAGTCTTATGCGACTCTATTGCCCCTTGCTTTTGCAAGAGAACAAGTTCTGGACATGGTCGGCACGCAAGTGCTGCCTTTAACACTGAATCTGTCTGTACGTGCAGCGTTAAGATGGTGCGGATTGGAGAGCAAAGGGTTGTAATTAATGTTATAGTTGAACATAACAGGAACACATTGCATAACGTGCGTAGAGCAGATAACCAATGACATTCCAGACTGTGTGGAACATGACGTTGTGTAACATGATATTTTCACGGGCATGGAAAGGTGACTCAGGCACGGGCGCTGAAATGACACCTAATGGAGGAAGACGACAACGTTGTTGTGGGTTTGAGTCTGGGGTTGCCCTGTTGCCTACGATCCTCTCCGCTCTGTGCAGCATTAACTCTATCAGTTTTAACTGAATAAATCATCCCCGTAATAATATTGACTAAATAGCTTTCTAGAATGGTGTGCTAATGGAAGATGAATGCAGTACAGGACGGCTTAATATCTAGTAACGCGGCAGAGGAGAGTATTAAGTTTGCACTCACCGGAGTAACGTCGATCGGCTTGTACAAAGTGGTGGATGCTTCTTACAAGCCACTGGACTGGATGCACGTCTTTAGATTTGCCCCAGCGTCACGAACTATATTCTCATCTCCCTACCTTACCATCGTCATTCATCACTCTTTCGCTCCCCTGTCCCCCCTCCCCAGTGTAGAGTAGCAGGCCAGAGCAAACTATAGCTCAGGCCGACCTCTCTGCCTTTCTGTAAATAAATTCTCTCTCTCTCTGCTTCGAAGGCTTGCTTCCTGCATTTGCGATAAAATAGACTGACGGTGTTGACTTATGTGAAACCGGGCATATAGAAGACAAGACGAGGAATGCGAACGACGCGAGTGCCTAGACTGCTGCGAGAATGAAGGTAAATACCATGCATATCGTAAGCGGCCCGAAGGTTGCCGGAGATACGCGCGAAAGGTTGTCGGCGGTGAGCAGAAGGTTATCGAAGGCTCTGGAAGGAAGCGATATAGGCCCAGGCGCACACTGTTTCGAAAGGTCACGTGTAGATTTCTCGCATTGCATAGGCGCTATGCAAATTTGCAGCCTTTGGGGCAAGTATGGAAGGGCTCGTTTCACGGGCGCTGCCATGTAAAAGTGTTTCTTCCTTCTGTAGGTTCTGGCACCGAAACGCGTGTGAATTGACGTGCATGCGTAACTCGAAAACAAGGAAGAAGAAGCTGGCATCCCTAAGCTATTCTTTGATACTAACCAGAACTCAAGTTGCGTTTTATTTGTTTTACAGATTGAAGTAAAAAAAAATCCTATTTCTGCAGCTCACTTATTGGACAATCAGCCGTGGAGTTTATGCGCTAGTGACATTTAAACGACTACTACTACTGCTACTGCCGGTTTCAGAAGCGTTCACACTGGACCCCTGCTGCGCTTTTTCGATAGTACATAGGGACATTGTGTAAGTGGCATAAAAGAAGCAGTCGTTTGTCTCCGAAGCTCTCTTGCACAACCGCAAGCACAAGACACCGCGAGAACAATACCTGACTTGAGTTTGGGAAGCCGTTGCTCTGAACCAGGGGTCTCATACACTCGGGCTTCACAAGGAATAAAATGTATGTGACACTTCTGAATGGTACTCGCATTATTTACTCGCCTGTTGCGATTAATAACGCTTTGTTAGGGTAAGCCCTAACACAGTGACCCCAGGCGGTCACTGTGTGTTGACACACAACCGCGGAACAAAATCTCCATGTTTCACAGTCTGCGTCCAAATTTGTGTAATTCTGGAGATCAGTATCAATGTGTTTCTCGAATCCTGACGCCGAATCCCCTTCAGAAATGATCCATACATTAGATACGGGAAATGCGTTCTTTCAAATGACAGCTTTGCAGGTGACACTTCGTTCGACACACCCGCTTTGACAACCTTTCTCATTGTCCCGGCCCTTGCGAGGCTAAATTTTGTGACTGCGGCCCGCTAGCTGAGGTGAGTTTGAGGCCCCTGCCATAAACTGTCCCGCTCAAAGCGAATACCCGCGTATCATCAGGGAAACCAGCGCACAAACGCACGGTGCAAGATGAGAGAAACGACGCATTGCTGGCTTTTCGTGATGCAATGGTACCAACTCGCCCAGCTTGATGTGTTTCAACGAACGTCTGAATGTTCTCCTCGAGCGGGGTGATGAAATGCGCTGGTAGTGGCAGCAAGCGCGCGAGAAATGCCTCGTGCGACATTGACATAAAGACCTAATATGCAGGCCGCTGCGCTCTTACGAAGCTGTCAACCTTGAAAGTGGCGGACGGTTTCACGAGCGGGCGTTGTTGTTTTCCGTCCTCGAGGCTATTTGACGGTGGTCGCATTCGCACACAGTTGAAAAGTGCAACGTGATACGACGAAAAAAAACTTCTGGTGTATTTTTGGACATCGCATGCTGTTATTAGGCTGTCTTCTGTCGAGAGGCTCTATCGGTGCCGTAAGTTTGTGTCAACAGCTTTCTACAGTGCAGTGTCGTAGCCGGACATTTTTCTTTTCTTTTTTTTTTTGGGGGGGGGGGGGGTTCAACCATACTTTATGTATGTGCGTGCGTGCGTTTGCATGTGTGCGTGTGTATATACACATGCAAAATAGAAAAAAAATCAGGGGGGTGAAGGCGGGGGTTTAACTCCTCCCCCCCCCCCCCCTCCCACCCCCTGGCTACGCCAGTGCTTAGAGGTACAACAATGTTCTTAAGTTGCTTAAGGGACATGCGTGTTGTGACAATGCGGTACCGGTTGTGACAACACATTTTTTAGTCGTACTACAAACATTTGTAGCAGTACTTAATCTCTGTTGTAAAAACGCACACTCGACAGAACTCGCCGCCGGTGTCACGGCAGGAGATGTCAGTAGCACCACAGAAAAGTCTGTTGCTGCATCAGCAACCTGTTATAACTACAGAGAAATCTTGTTATCACAACAGCGATTTCTGGTATCCTGGTGGCGATTTCTGTTGTCATTTTCAACTGGACATTGAAGCGATGGCGTTCGAGGGGATATGTCAATGGAATAAGAAGCGATGACGGCCTAGCGTTTGTTCGCCTTCATCGAAAAAGAAAATTTAAAAAATAGTCTGAAATGTTATTATTACTTTGAACGCGAGGATTTATTTTATCTAATCAATTCTGCGGAAGCCCACTATATGGAGAAAGCCTCATGAAAATAAAGAATTTTTATCCATCCCTTTGTAGCAGGAAGAATCGAAGGAACTCCGTGCGGATTTTATGTAGCCATACTTTGTTGCATTCTAGTTAAAGAAAGAAAAAAGAAAAATGAGGCGGTGTCCAGGAGTGTTGACCCGCCTTCTCAAATTTCTTTCGCAATTCGATTACTACTGAATGTGTGCTGAAAGATAACTTTTCTTTTACGTTCTTGCACCGTGTGCAATAACACTGTAATGCTCTACTTCAAGACCTTCCGAGCAGGTTGACGTGCTTTTTTGTGATCAATTACATATGTCTCGTAATTCGCCTTGACTGTCGATACCGCACTTTTGAAGCACGAATTAGTGTTTGAAGTCTTTTATTATACTTCGAATTCGGATCAAGTTAAACCACGTTAAATAGAAGTTAGAGTAGAATCTGCCACGTGCGCGGGGAAAAAAAAAATTCCACTGCTATAACCCTAAAGAACTGAAGTTGCCTGATGTAATAAAGTAATTCGGAGGAAAGCTGTTCTTGACTATTCAGCTCAATGAAATGTAGGTGAGAACATGTGACAGCGTGTAATGAGTCGAGCAGCGCTGACACAGCTTCCTGCCCGCTACGATATCTTGTACAACGTAATCAGTGTAGAATGATTTCGCGCTTACGCCATATTGTGTCGAACACGTGTTATTGTGCACGCCCTGACCGATAAAGAAGAAGGTGACATGTGTAATGACAGGCTCATCTGGCGTTCTTGATAAAAAAAAAATGATGGATAAAAAAAGTACAATCTAGGACATATTGAGGACAGCCGCGCAAGCACCCATAAAAAAAAAAGAAAAAGAAACCCACGAATATGGGTCAAACGCTGTATATAGTGCGCGATTATTCAACAATGAACACTTCAGCAAGGCTGTCGTTACAGGTTTAGATTGCAGTATCGTGAGACGGCGAGTCTGGTTTTCCCCTGGCACTGAACCTCGCATCAGCATTTTCGCCTCGCGCTGAATCACAACGGTACTCGTCGGACGATTTGAGCATCATCACATTGAAATAAAGTGCGTGCGGCTTTACGCGGGTTTTTCCTACTTCTAAACGACAGTTTCTATGCAAACACTGTCGAAATATTTGAACATTGCTCTGATTGCACATATTGAACATTACAAAAGAAACTGAGATTTGCGAGTTGAAGTTTTATGCACGCGCAACCATGTCCCCGGTGTAGCATCAGGACTGATTGACACGCGAACAGGAAATAACTAATCAAGGTGATGGTGACGCGTCGTACTCGCTTTATAGGCGGCTTCAAAAGATGGAGAAGCTTTAAGTGTGTGTTTCGGAATATGAACTAAGCTACTGTTACAAATGCTTGTGATCTTGGAAAAGGAACATAGCCCTGGAGCCGACTCGCGGAGTTGTTAGCGCTGGAACTTGCGCTGGTATAGTACGAGTCAGGGGCGTAGCCAGAAATTTCTTTCGGGGGGGGGGGGGGGGGGGTTCAACCATACTTTATGTATGTTCGTGCGGGCGTTTGTATATGTGTGCGTGCGTTTGTATATGTGTGCGTGTATATATACGCAAGCAAAACTAAAAAATTTCGGGGGGGGGGGGGGGGTGAACCCCCCCAACCCCCCCCCCCCCCCTTGGCTACGCCCCTGGTACTAGTTACGGTTGATTAATCGCCACCAAATGTGCTCGTTTACGAAGCCAGCAAGGGGCAGAAATGCGCACCTTGGTGAGGCCTGTGGGGGTGCATTGCATGCGGCGGAACGGTGAGCGGTTGTTTCAGATGTCTTGATCAATTCGCAAAGCCGCTTGAAGAAGGAAAGACGAAGTCTAGGCAAGTTCAAAAGATAAACACGTCTTTATCTTTTCTTCGTCTCTGTTGACTTTTCGCTGAACATTTAACAATGAATCCGTTCCGACCCGCTCAGTTATGATCCCACGTACTACCCGTCTGTTGCTGTATGCTCTATTGGAGAGGCTATATATTGGCATTGCCGGAATAATCTTAAATAAAAGTTTAGTCATTCATTGAGACGCTACCGCCAGAGCTTCCTGTATTGCAAGTTCCTTACACCCACGCGTTTCTGCCTTCGTTGTATTAAACTGGAAACATGTTAGTTTCTGCCGTAGTGAGTAAGAAGCACTGCCCTAAGACACAATTTTTTAATGCCTTATCAAACGCGAAGATTACGCTTCGCCGTCGGCGGCGTCAACACGATCGAGTGATGCAAACAATCATCATCACGCGATGACGTCGCAGATCGTCAAAATTTGTGACGTCATCATAACGTGACACATAACGTGACGTCACATGATGTCGTAATCAGACGACATTGTCGCTTGGTCACAGGTGGGCAGATTCCGGAGGCAGTGCAAGACCACGATAGGTGCGGAAAGCTTTCGGAAGGGGGTTGACTGAGAAGAAAAAGAAGAAATTCGCCTTCGAGTCATCTTAGGCGAATGCTTAAGGGGCCCTGCGAGTTTCTTTACAGATGCGTGGAAAAGATGCGTGCTGTAGCAGTGGTACGTCTACTTTGGCATTTTATTGAGGACACTTGCAGCATCAGCAACACAGCTGTAGCGTGATCGCAGCACTTTTCAAGAGCGGGGGCGCTTGCTTGCGCAAGGCAAGGGCCGGCACGCAAATGCAAAGCCCGATTTTCTTAAAGCACGAACGGCGACGACAAACTCAATCACGCACTCTGCCGTATCGTTTCAGGAATTACAGAACGAGGTGCGTCTACTGCAGTATCGTTCACTTTTGTACGTACTTTCCACGAGCAGTGTAACTCAAAGCTGGAGTGTATTAGAATTATTCTAGTACACTATACTCAAGGCCATAGCTATGCCATTCAGTTGCTGGTTTTAAAGCCAAAGCGTCGACGTCAACACGAGTGATGCAAAAAGTGATGACGTCACCCTATGATGTCAACATGACGTCACAGGCCGCAGAAGTTTGTGACGTCGTCATGGCGTCACGTAACGTGACATCGCATGATGACGTCACCACATGACATCGACGCTTGGTGAAAGGTGCGCCGATCACGGAGGCACTGCAAAACAACGCGAAGTGCCGAAAGCTTCCAAGGCCTCCAATCCTGGAGGCAGTGCAAAACCACGTTGGGTGCAGACGGCTTTCGAGGAGGGATCAACGCTATCGACAAAGACGGCTTTCGCCTTTCAGTCGTCTTAGGCAAATGTACGGGACCTTGTGATTTTTTTTTTTCAACTAGGACGAGAACAGAAACTATTATTCTTGAGTGAATGCGACTGTATGACAGCTGTCTAAACGCGTACCGGAATTTCAGTGCATCCCCAGGTGGTCAAAATTAGCCCGGAGTTCATCACTACGGCGTTCCTCGTAATCATATCGACGATCTGGCACGCGAGGCCCTATAAGTGTATGATTAAAACAATGATGTGGCCTTTGTCTCTCTCTATTAAATATTTCGCTCATTATGGCTCCGCTTAGGGTGGACTGCCGCATTTTTTTTTTCCTTCAAATGTCTTTTCTTGTAATCGACCCACGCTTGAATCATACCGCCAATCTTGTTCAATTTTTCTCGTAAAAGTTTATGCACGCCGCACACTTCTAGCAACCAATCCGCCGCTCAACAGAACGCTCGGACGACGCTGACACAACACGGCGATGCGTGACTAACGGCGAAGGTCAAGTTTCTCTCCCGTGGACCGCATGCAGCGCTCGGCAGCTGGACACGCACGTCCTGAACACTGCGTGGTTTAGGCCGAGCCGCAGGACGCCTTTCTCGAGAACGCCGTATTCGTCGGCTTCTTTCCAAACTTTGTACGGGTGCAATTGTCTGTGGTGTCGCGACTCGCCACCGACCCTCTACTACATCTCACAGTGTTGCAGTAAAAGACGAAATAACCTAAACTGCTTACAGCATAAGTATGGAATAGAAACCTCTTTGAGCAATGGCAGGCACTCCTCGCTAGCGCGGACCTGGAGGTGCGACTGGTCCTTCTGGACCACGTCCGGCTGGCGGCACAAGCCAGTGGAGCCCTGGATATGAGGCCCCACCCCTCTAGCTCCTTTCCTTCAATAAAAGTTATCCTTCTTCTTATTCCAGCAAGACGTCCTGGCACAGATCGTTTATCGATGCGAACTGAGCTTCTGCCCTAGTTCTTTTTCGTAATACGAAACTGTATATTTATTTATTACTTTATTTATTATTATTATTATTATTATTATTATTATTATTATTATTATTATTATTATTATTAGGGAACAAACGGGGGTTAAGGACATCATAGCTGAAATCAAGAAGAAGGAATGGATATGGGCCGGGCACGTAGCACGTCGGCAGGATAACCGGTGGTCATTAAGGGTAACTGACTGGATTCGAAGAGATGGCAAACGCGTGAGGGGGAGACAGAAAATTAGGTGGGTAGATGAGATTAAGAAGTTTGTAGGTATAACGTGGCAGCAGAAAGCACAGGACCGGGTTGATTGGCGGAACATGGGAGAGGCCTTTGCCCTGCAGTGGGCGTAGACAGGCTGATGATGATGATGGTGATGTTATTTATTACAAATACTTTCATAGCCGAAAGGGATTACAGAAAGCAGTGGTTAATGCATATACAAGTGTCCAATGATACAATACATGAAAATACAAGTTAACAAAATAATGTATCTTGAATACCCGCCGCGGTGGTATAGTGCATGGTTATGGTTATGGTTATGGTTATAGTGGTTTAGAATGCCGGCCGCGGCGGCCGCATTTCGATGGAAGCGAAATGATAGAAGCCCGTGTACGTAGATTTAGGTGCACGGTAAAGAACTCCAGGTGGTCGAAATTCCGGATCCCTCCACTACGGCGTCCCTCATAATCATATCGTGGTTTTGGGACGTGAAACTCCAACAATTATTAAGGTTTCTGAAGTGATGCTTCTGAAGTTGGCGTCAAAAATTGCAGCGATGGAGGCGGGAATGTGGTTCCATGCTGTGCTGGTTTTGGGGATAAAAGAGTGATTACATAGATTAATTCGGCAAAATTTCACACCAAGCTTGAACTTATGGTCCACACTTGATGAAATGTACGTTGGTTGAAAAAAATGCTCAGTTTCGATGATAAATTTTGTGAAAGAGACGAAGACATTTACGACATAAAGCACCTGCTCACTCGAAGCAACAAGTGAGCTTTGCGTGCACCTCTTGCTG
Source organism: Rhipicephalus sanguineus (assembly GCF_013339695.2). Lineage (NCBI taxonomy): Eukaryota > Metazoa > Arthropoda > Arachnida > Ixodida > Ixodidae > Rhipicephalus > Rhipicephalus sanguineus. The sequence continues at coordinate 144,363,201 of NC_051181.1, read as the reverse complement.
CAAGTGAGCATTTTATTTTTCTTTTTTTTTCTTTTATTAAAGAGCGGATAGTGCGCCGGGTAGTGCAAACATAAACTATCGTCATCATGAATCGGCCCGCCCTCTCCTCGTCCTCTTCTTCCTGTCAGTCCTCCTCTTCATCTTCTGCTTTGCTCGCAAAACAAATTTTGCCGATTTCGCTGGCGCGGATTGGGATAACTCTGACGGGTGAGCGAACGAGTACAGAGAGAGATAAAGGAAGAGAAAGAAACAGAGAGAGAGAGAGAGTGAAAGAAAGAGAGAAATTCTTGGCGAGGCGGGATTCCAACCTGTGTACCCACGATCCGGGGAGAGCGTCCTAACCACTCGGCTATCCAGGCACACTAGCAGAGCGTAGCATAGACTTGTATAGTACAGGGTAGCAAGGCGTCGGGAAATGAAAGTCAGGGTGAGGAGGAGAGAAAGCAGGAGGGGAGAGAGTAAAGCGTAGCATAGAAAGAAAGACAAAGAGAGAAATAGAGAGGAAGAAAAGGAAGAAAGACAGAAAGGGAGAGAAAAATATAGAAATAAACAGAGATGAAAAAAAAAAACAAAGTAACAGAGGAAGAAAGAAAGAAAGTAAAATAAAAATAAACAAAGAAGGCCGCCCAGCTCGGCACTTCCTGCAGGCCTGGCACCCCTATTGCGAAGCTGTCATAATCTTATTCTGTGGGTGCAGTGGCCATTTTCTTGCTGTTGTAAGAGAACTCTTCCCTCGCACCTCTCTCAGGGCGAACGGGTATAAATTCAGCGGCTGTACCTCTCAAATCCACTTTTGAAACAGATCAGTTCCCGGTCGACGTCGAATAAATGTATTTTTTTTTTGTACGTGCGCCTACAGTTCATATTACACACACACACACACACACACACACACACACACACACACACACACACACACACACACACACACACACACACACACACACACACACACACATATATATATATATATATATATATATATATATATATATATATATATATATATATATATATATATATATATGCACATATAACATGCCCCTCCCCCCCGCCTTCTGATAAAACTTCTTGGCTATGCCACTGGGCACAATCGCAGTGTTTTGGTTTACTAATACAGGAACCTGTCATCCCAACAGGGTTCTCCATTATCACCCCAAAATCGCCGACACCTGCCGCAAGGGATGGTAAAAATATCCCGCTTCATTCCAAACGACAACTAGCCGGACCTCGTCTCTCGTCCGACTGTTATGTCATCGGACTTTGCCGAGCTCAGTGATGCTCGTGTTTCTAATCTCGATAAGATGGTCTAATAATATAAATGCAGAACGGGCTCACTTCGACACATTTAGATATCTGGGACACTCCTAATTACCCCGTAACGTTTCGTATTTGCCGCCTTCACTAAATTCCTTATCTACATTGCTGTTGCCGTTGCATTTTTCTCTGCGTGTATGCGAACTATCCTGATGTTCTTCTACCGCTTCGATGTTTCCTGCGAGTTATTTACGCATTTTTGTTCGCTTTTAGATTTTTAAATTTTACCTACTGTCGCCGCTGCTTGTCTTCTGCAGTGTATATTTAGTTATTGAGTTTGATTTCCTGTCAGTGCACCAATCGTTGTGTTATTTTGTTAAATTGTTTTTGTTTTCTCTATAATCTTTATGCAAATCCTTTACCCTGCGGCCCAGTTTTGTATAATACCCCACAAGTGCTTTTAAATAAATAAATAAATAAATAAATAAATAAATAAATAAATAAATAAATAAATAAATAAATAAATAAATAAATAAATAAATAAATAAATAAGCGATCGTAGGTGTCACTCCTTATGTTTATCGCGTCACTCTGTTTTTTGCTTTCACCACTCGCTAGGCTGTGAATTCCGGCGATGCTGAGTTTATCTGCAGCAATGTAACAATGCAACAGCGCAAGATGCCTATTGCCCCATCGCAGTGTAGTCCAATGCGTGCAGGCATCACTGTGCGATGAGTCTGCATCACTGCAGACAAAGTGTGCAGACAAATTACTCTCTTTGAAAGCCGTAGCATTTCTAATGCGCTTTCTTCTTAGTGCAGTATTCACCAGAGTGCCGCCGGATTACACTTTATTTCTTTGCAAAAGCATACTCGTGAACCACTGCTATGTGATGACAGATCGCTTAGCTTTGCAAATGCGTCGAGAATGAGGTCAATTCGACCTATAGTTACTCGCGTCAGTCATTGTCGTTTCGATATGCTGATGCACTCACCTGTTCTCATTTGTTCTTTGTTTTGCTTTTCGTGTCACGAAAAGTGCAGCCCGCCGCAAATTGTTGAATGCTGAACGTTGCTACATGTGTCTTGATAACTCGCAGCTTGCTCCGCAGCCATGCTTTGATAAACGATTGCAGAACAAGCGGTCTTTATGGAAGCATATGCGCTACAAACGTTTCAATACTCTTAAGATTGTGAATGTATTTGTCGTTGTCATGCGATGCTTATGAGGCATTATTCGACGAAGCAATATTAGAAGTATCCTCTTCATTTACTGGTTGTAATAGGCTGTCAAAAGCGTGTCAATGTTGCACATTTTTGTTCCAAGGGGGTGCGGACTTCACTGAAATAAAGTCAAGGGCCTCGATTGTTCATTTCTGTAGTGAGTCGTCGTAATCGCACAGTTAATAGATCTTAGATTTAGTCTACACTTGTTGGTGTCGCGCTTTTTCGCACGCACGCACGCACGCACGCACGCACGCACGCACGCACGCACGCACGCACACACACACACACACACACACACACACACACACACACACACACACACACACACACACACACACACACACACACACACACACACACACACACACACACACACACACACACACACACACACACAAACACGTGGTCGAAATTTCCGAAGCCTTCCACTACGGCGTCCCTCATAATAATTTTCATTATTCTACTCTGAAATAATTATTTTGGGACAACCCGACTATGTAGGTAGTAGGTGCCCAGCGATGCAACATAATTTGCCGGAAGGAATGACATTTTGATGATTCCCTGTTTTGTGATTTATATCACGTGACACTTTATAATGAAGTGCTACACGGAAGTTGTATAGTGAATAAGTGCGCATGTGCGGTGTGTGTGTCGACAAAAAAAAATGAAAGAAAGAGAGAGATAGAGAGAGATAGTAGACAGAAAGAATTAAAAACCGCCGCAAAGTAAAAAAAAATGCATTGGCGTACTAAAATTTTCTGGAACACCTTTATCTAACCCAACTAGTTATTCCTAAAAGTAAAGTATTGAGCTGCTTCGTTTCGTAAGAAATCATGCATCTGTACGTCACTATGCTAATGTAATGCTGTAGGTATCGTATAGTAAATGCGTCTGTTACACTTGAAACCGTTCCTTAACAACCTTACGGGAGCAAGAAAGGTTTCCAAGCTTGACAGACAGCCTGATGTGTGTAATTACTGCATCTTGTAAGATCCATATAAAACGTCATGCATGTTGCAAACCTGAAGGGCAGGAACGTGTGTGCACAGGAACGTGTGTGCATTTAAGCGTTCACTTAGCGTCCCTATGAGCGTTCAACCTGTAAAGTGCAAGTGATACAATGCGCTTCGCGAAAGCATCACGTACGCAATCTCTGTGTATATATAACTGCAACATTAAATGACGTCAGAGAAGTAGGAACGTCAAGCTTTATGCACGTGGCTTGAAGGAATCAAACCAGCTAGCTCACTGTTGTTCATTGAGTTGCAGCTCTGGAAGTAGCATATACTTATTACGATGGCGCAGTAAGCGGGAAGTCCTGGGTTCGATTGCCAGCTTCGAAGACAGTGTGTCTTTGGGCGAATAATATGCGAAGCTTACAATGCGCTCAACCTCTCGAAGCATTATAATTGTACTGGCAGGGTAAAAAATTTTATGCGATGCGGTTTCCGGCAAGAAGTCCGGATGATATCAGCTCACATTCAGCATTACAACACTACGTATACATACGTTTACGGCTGAACTCGCGTTCGCAGAATAAAAAAGATATAATTCTGTTTTCTCAGATATTGCATTCGGTAATTTTTTTTTCACTCTGTCTGTACACATGCCTCATGCAGAGACTGCGCGTCATAATCTCGAGCACGAGCGAAAGCTGTCACGGTCGAAACACGCCGCTTACGTAGGAGACTATTCTGTTTAAATCTGCGCAGCGAAGTCCGTTATGCGCGAAATTCCTTAAGAAAAGAAATAGCGCCTGTATGCATGTGCTCTAGGGATTGATTTATTTTAGCTTAAACTGTAGTGTGCCATCGCTTTTGTTTTTTTTGGAGTAATTGTTGATGTATCACTCGGAACAGTTGACAGGCGAGTTGTCTAGACAGTGCTATGTGTAAATCTGTGTATGAAAGAAAGACAAAGAAAAAAGTGCTAAATCGCCTTGAACTGTAAATATAAGGCGGTGCGTCTTTAAATGGCCTTACATGAAATTGCTCTCCCGGGGTGCTGTTCTGGTGATTGTCAAATTTTGCTGTGTTGTCAAATTCCGCCATTGATCAACATTGATTGGCCCAGAGGGCTGCTAAGGCCTCTCTGATTGGCTAAAAATGCCGCTATTACGAAATTTGACAATGCCCAAAATAGCACCACTTGCCCCCATTGAGTCCGCAGCCGTGATCGCAATAAAAATAGCTGGATTTTCTGTTAATTGCCTACTTATTTGCTTATAGGGATGGCTAAATGTGCGCAAGATGTGCTGATGAGCATTAGACATAATCGATGGCAATGGAATATATAATTAAGATTGGTTTTACAAGAACCTCGTGACAATTGTTCGCGATGCTAGAAAACACTTTGCAGGCGGTACAACTAGGGGTTACGATAAAGCACCTAACGTTTTTAGTCCGCGCTAGTAACGCAACACGTTGAAGATGCACTTTTAACATACGTTGAAGACGATAACAAAAATGAACCGGGAAAAAAAGATATAGGTTTGATCACACGTCTCTCGTACGGCCCCAATCGTATGCACTTGTATTTCGAGCGTGCAAGTCTCTAGATTGAGCTATCTTTACTGTACGACTGTTCTCGAAAGAGCCGCCTTGCACTAACGTGATAATAACAGTACTTTGGTCTTCGCACCACTGAAAACAAAGCATTGGTACCGCCGTTCCAATCAGTACCGAGCAAACCGTTTTGGATACGCATGATCAGGGCTATGTGTGCTTGCAACGCTAACTGCAAGAAACGTTAGTTTTCATGAAGGCACTGTTTCGAATACAGATCAGCTTTATCTCGAATCTTTTCTTCTATTCCGAATGAAGAAGTTCGTGATGCGAGCGTCGGGCGTGCGTTTAGAAACCGTAGGGAACTAATGCGCCGATTGCATGGAAATGAACAAGCGCGGTGACTTAACCAAGCTTTCGCAATCGGGACTAATCTGAGTCAAAGCAAGCAATGACCGCTGTCAGGGCCGCAGCGCGCGAGATTATGCCAGGCTTCCGGATATCCTGGTTGAGTGTGCGGTATGAGCGAATGCTGCTCGTCAAGCGCAACACATTGCGTTCTAGACAGCGGCATCCGCACGGAAGTTTGCCGCCGCCGCTCGGAGTGGTGGAGGGAAAATTCCGGGCCCCTGTGACTAATGGGATGGATAGCGCGAGGACCGAACTGCGCCGATAATGAGCCCTCGACAAACCACGTGAACGATACGCGGCGTACGCTTGACAGTTATAGCAACGAAGACAAAAGCCACGAGTCCAATGTGCAGAAGGAAAAAATATGAACGGCGCTTTTATTAGACACGTCCGCGCGTCCCTTTGGGACGAGCGGGGAGTCTCGAAGAAAGAAGGAACAAATATGGTTCGTGGGTTCGTAACGGCAGCACCACCACATAGCGCACCCGTCTTCTATCCAGCGGGAATCCGCCACGCAAATAATGGAGGTCCTGAGATTGGCACTGGGCACGAATGGCAACGAAGACGACTATACGGTAGAGACGCGCGGCTCGGCCGCGTCCTCACTTCAGGTCCAAGAGTATTAACGTCAGGTAACGGTGACAATGGGGCGATGAGAGGAGGGAGGGTCAGGCGCGAGCGATGGCAGATGTCCGTGACCGGCCGGCGGTCAGTGGTCCCGCGTTCACCTTGTCCCTGCGGTGAACTTTGAGGTGCTTGGCGAGGTGGTCGGAGCGAGAGAAGCGCTTGTCACAGATCTGGCAGCGGTACGGCTTGATGCCCGAATGCGAGCGCTTGTGACGCGCCAGTTCGTCGGAGCGCGAGAAGCGCCAGCCGCATCCGGGCCACTGGCACGCGAATGGCTTCTCGCCCGTGTGCCGCCGCAGGTGGGCCTTCAGGTGCGAACTCTTGGAGTACACCTTGCTGCAGCCCGGGTACGAGCAGCAGAATACCTTCTCTTCCTCGCTGACTGCGACGGGAACCGGTGGCTGCGGTGCTCGGTTGGCCTGCCTCCGCGGCGTCGCGCCGTTGGAAGACGCGGCCTTTGACTTGCGCCCGGAACCCGTAGCTCGTTGCCGCTGCGGTAGCCAGCTCTGGTTGGGCCTTCGCATCAGAGGAGGCGGCGGAGGTGCTGGCTGCGGCTGAGGTACGGGCAGCGCGGGACTAGACGCGGAAGACGAAAACGAGTTGAAGCAGAACGATTCACCTTCGCTGAGACTGGACATGAGCGTCTTGAGGCCGACGCCGAGCACGACGAAGTCGTCGAGACCGTCGGTGGGGTACTCGTCGGACCAGTCGACCTCGAGGCACCCTTCTGGAGTCGGCGACGAAGACGTGGGCGAGGCGGCGTCCTCGTAGCCCGAGTCCGGGCTGAAGTCCGCCGGCTTCTGGTGGTAGTCGTGGCCCGTGGCAGTCCACACCGCCTGGGCGTTAGACTGCTCGGTGCAGAAGAGCGGGTAGCACGGCTCGGCGAAGATGCCGAATTCGGGAAGCTGCATCAACGCGGCGTCCGTACCGACGTTTGTTTGGTGGCAGGTGGTGGACGTCGAGGCGCTGTCGTCATCCTGCACGCTGTCGCTGGAGAAGAGCGAGTCCAGGTCTGTTCCCAGTTCGTCCAGGGAGAGGTCTTCGAAAGAGAAGGCCGCCGTGCTGGCAGCGGCTAGCGTGGAAATTCCGCCGTCCATCGCAATATCAGCAGCCGCGGCGGCTGGCATTGCGCGACAGGTAGCTTTGTTGTTCTTCTTTCCCTAGAGCTCGCTCGTTAGCATCACTTCGAGAAAAAAATAAAGACGGCAGCGAGAGCGACTCAGCGCGGCGCGTAGCTGATTCTTCCGCGAAGCGACGGGTTGTCCGTAACGCCGGACGGTTGGCACGGCTTCTGGCCGTCCCCGCTCGGTGCTTACTCTTCTCCTCTGCGTCGCCGGTCACGTCACGTCGCACGCCTAGAACTCTCGCCGCCTCGATTGGCGCTCGCGGGCGCACGTGATAAAGGCGATAGGTTTCGAAGCGCCGCCTTTCTCCCCCACCATCGCTTCAATGCAACCACGTGCATCATCAGCACCCCCCCCCCCCCCCCCCGCGTAATCACTCCGTTGAGCGAGTAATACGCGCGCGCCTGCGTTTCTCTGTCTCGGCGCACTCGCAATCCTGAATGGAGCGAGAGCTCACCGTGGATTACTGCGAAGCCGGTGCTCGTGAGATACGATAGCATACGGCGGCAACGGCTGTGGCAGCGATTGCCTCAAGGAGATAAAAGAATCGCATGTCGATACGCATTATCGGCATTGTGCGGCGCTCTCGCCGTTTTACGTGTTACCTGTTCTATCTTCATTTGTTTTTCTTTTTCTGCAGAGAGAGAGGGAGTGGGAGTCATGTGACAATGTACGCAACATATCCATTCTATAGCAATTAATGAAATATCGCTGCATGGTGCGGTGAAGGAAACCGTTGTAATGAACCGATTGAAACGTCTTTTTATGTAGTATACGCTCGTAGTTTTCTGTCTGCGTTTTCAATCAAATGTGCGAGCTAAAACAAAGAAAAATAACGAACACGTGTTTTTTTTTTTAATGTTTATTATACCCTCAGGCCCATTAGCACCCTCATAGCCAACAGCGCGACTCTAGCGCCACAGGAACATTGCCCAGGTACTCTTCCTGACGAAGCGCGTTAACATTCCTCGCTTGGCTTACCTTAGTGTTCGCATTGTCCTACTATCTATGAGAAGCTTTTAGCGAACGTTTACGCTGGGCGAATCGCACGCTCCTCTGGTAAGTGCCGGGGCCGCCACTACTCTATGGCGTCAAAACAGGAGCTCTTCCGGGCGGGTAAGTTTACTCAAGGTTTACTCATGTACTTAATGATATCGTTCCTTTGGCCCGCCTGATGGTGTAACACAAACCTTCCCAGCGAAAGGTGAACACTGTTCAGAAGGTAACGGTTCGCTTTTCTCGAATCTGCTGTACCCTGTGATTCAGGTAATTAAAAGCGCCGTGCCTTAACAACGGAGTAATTCGCATTTGTTTGGGAACCCGGGCCCCGCACACTTTTGTTGGCGACTGTATTATGAATACTTTCTGCGTCTTATGACACAGGCGCGCACCGTATCACTCATTGCGGTAGCGCGTGCACACCGCGATATGCGGTAGTGTTTGACTATCCTTCATGACGAATGATCCCGCCTGAACCCATATATCTATCGTGAGTGCACGCGCTGCGTTCATGATTGATAAACTCGCGCTATATTCCTCAGAGCATGCGCAGAGAGTTTTTTATTGCGTCAGCGAAATTAAAGCAAAGGAAATAGCAAAAAGAATAAATATGATAGATTCTGGGATTTCTCGTGCCCAAAAAAAAAAAACGATATGATTACGAGTCACGCCGCGGCGGAGGCCTCTTGACGATTTCGGTCACCTGGGGTTCTTTAACGTGCGCTGAACTCGCAGAATGCACAGGCGCCTGTAATATTTCGCCTCCATCGAAATGCGACCGCCGCGGCTGGGATCGAATCCGTGTCTTTCGGGTCAGCGGCCGAGTACCGTTACCACTGTACCACCGAGGCGGCTAAAAGGTAAGAGAAGACGTTAGATACATAGTCGTTATACATAGTGACCTGTTGTCGAGTCCATAGCGTCTAACCTAATTCTGTAACGTCGAAGCAACTGGCTCAAGCTTCCATCCTGGTTCTTAAGCGTTTTCTTTCTTCTTTCCATCACAATGGCGGCACCTTTACGGTGACAGTGGAAGCTTGCGTTTTGCAAACGCCTTGTGTATTATACGTATACTATAAACGAGCGTGCAGCAGTGCAGTGCGGAAAAAGCAGGGACCAACAATGCGGGTGCGCGTACGGGCCGTTCGTGAACTTAGTATTTCTGCACCTTTATTTCTGCGGCCAAATCTTTCGAACGGTGGCGGTGGTGAAACTTTATCTCCCGAAAAGTGGTCCCGAGGGACACCCGGCTAATCGTTCGTATGATTTATCTAAAATATTTTGTTACGTAAAGAAAAATACAGGCAGAAAAAGAAGGCTGAAAGCTTACCATATACTGAACTATTGGATTTACCTTTCCAATTTAAATCGCGAGATGCAAAACTTCGTGGTTCCTTGAAAGTTCATTTTGATCACGTGGTGTTCTTCAACGTGCATGCAAAACGCGGTACGCAGACGTTTTTTAAACTTTATTTTCACTCTGCCTCCGCTGGAATGTGGCTGCAGCGGCTGGGAATCGAACCCATGACCTCCTTATCTTAACGGCAGAACGGCGTATATAGGTGCAAAAGAAGGTTATAAGGGACTTTTACAGTAACGCGAGGTTGGATCCGACGGCGTCGGCGACTGCGTAATTTTGTTACAGGCTTGTTCCTTATTTTTTTTTCCCCTCCGTATTGTTCTTTTTTTTTCTGCAGTTGTTTTGTTGTTCGTATGCGGCGCGTTGCAACAAAACGCGCCCGCGCGTACATTCCGGTGCATACGCAAGGCAGGGAATGCCCGTGAGCGCTTTCAGTTCACGCATATCGCGTTGCCCGACGTCGGCCGCAGCCCTTGACCACTCTCCCGCCGCGGTGACGCAACCGCGGTAACCTCTTGTGTCATTACCGCTAACAGTATCAACTGGAAACGAGGAAACGAAGCGCCTTGCGCGCTTCGCAGAAAACGTCTTGCAATTTGAGCGCCAGTCTGCGCCGTCTCTGGGTTTTACTTCGGCGATCGTTTATTTTCTTTGTTTTTAAGCAAGTGAATCATTTTCGCCGGTCTTCTTAGATGCCAATCTTAGCGGGAAACGGCTGTGGCCCGGCTACTTGTATTAAAGACTGAAAGAAGACAGCAGAAGACACGATGTCTGCCGCATATGGCGACTGTAGTTTATAAGCTGTGCCTGTCGTCATCCGTGCGATTGAACGTGCGCTTATCAGTTCTTAGCAGCTGTACTTATCCTCAGGCGCATCAAACTAGGCTGAGTTATACGAATTAATCCGGACGGATAGTATAGGTCTATGCTTTGGAATGTTTCAATCAAACGCTTCTCAGAGATGAGCACTTTCTCGCTGGCTTTTTTTTTTTCATATTCGGAAATTCAGAACCAGGTCGAATAGGGGAGACAGCACAGCGATGCACTGACGTGAGCATCTGCAGCGAGTCTATTCGTTAACCCGTAAATAATTTACAGGTTAACGTAATCGTTTACAAGTTAACAACGTAACCATTTTCAGCCTCCCCCACCTATAGTATAAGCGTGTATTTGCGGTTATCTACGCGTGTTATGACGGATAATAAACAAAATTAACGAACTGATTGCTTCTATAGTTCGTTCCGTACAGCTCTAGTCGTGGCTGTCGCGTCACTCTCGTCCCGTGCACGGCTGAGCTCACTCGCACAACCTCATGGTGCTCACGCATCAAGCGGTTCATGTGCGCTCACGTGCTTGTGCGCATGCATCAGCGCGAACTACTCATCTCCGGCAGCTTTTAGTTTCCGCGTCGCGCGCTTACGACATCGAAAGAACGGCATTCATCTCGCAAGTATGTAAAATAAAAAGAACAAACAAGAAAACTGAGCCTTTCTGTTAGAGTACCACAGTTCCGCTTCGTACGTATCTCGCAGTGCGCGCAATATATACTAATGACCGATCAGACGGTGCGGTGATGTTCAAGTGCCGGCGAGTCGATCGAGCCAAATAGAAAAATCACGCGCCTCCGGCTGTTTACACACGAGGTGCAGCGAGCATTACCATGGCCGCGAACTCTTCTGTCGGCTTTTAAATGCGAAGCATTTCTTAGCGAACTTCTGCGACTTTGACCGTATCTATCTATCTATCTATCTATCTATCTATCTATCTAGCCGCCTACGACTTTGTGCTCTCCTGGTCGCTTGGTTAATCGAATGTGCACCAAAATTGGTATGGCGTAACATGACTGTATGGCGAACATAAATGACAAGTCATAACATGAAAATCATGACACGCATGTCATGTACAGCATAGCTTACGTGCTACGCTCATGGTGCGCTGGCGGCCGTTTCGCTAGCTTGATATACACCAATATTGGTCTCTTACGACGTGACCGTGTGACGAACATAAGTAACACGAGTTATCATGAAAATCATGACACGCATGTCATGTACAGCATGACTTACGTGCCACGCTCATGGGGCGCTGGCGGCCGTTTCGCTAGATTGATATGCACCGAAATTGGTATCTTGCGACTTGACCGTGTGAAGAACATAAATAACACGAGTTATAATGAAAATCATGACACGCATGTCATGTACAGCATGACTTACGTGCCACGCTCATGGGGTGCTGGCGGCCGTTTCGCTAGCTTTATATACACCAATATTGGTCTCTTACGACGTGACCGTGTGACGAACATAAGTAACACGAGTTATCATGAAAATCATGACACGCATGTCATGTACAGCATGACTTACGTGCCACGCTCATGGGGCGCTGGCGGCCGTTTCGCTAGATTGATATGCACCGAAATTGGTATCTTGCGACTTGACCGTGTGAAGAACATAAATAACACGAGTTATAATGAAAATCATGACACGCATGTCATGTACAGCATGACTTACGTGCTACGCTCATGGTGCGCTGGCGGCCGTTTCGCTAGCTTGATATACACCAATATTGGTCTCTTACGACGTGACCGTGTGACGAACATAAGTAACACGAGTTATCATGAAAATCATGACACGCATGTCATGTACAGCATGACTTACGTGCCACGCTCATGGGGCGCTGGCGGCCGTTTCTCTAGATTGATATGCACCGAAATTGGTATCTCGCGACGTGACCGTGTGACGAACATAAATAACACGAGTTATAATGAAAATCATGACACGCATGTCATGTACAGCATGACTTACGTGCCACGCTCATGGGGCGCTGGCGGCCGTTTCGCTAGCTTGATATACACCAATATTGGTCTCTTCCGACGTGACCGTGTGACGAACATAAATAACACGAGTTATCATGAAAATCATGACACGCATGTCATGTACAGCATAGCTTACGTGCTACGCTCATGGTGCGCTGGCGGCCGTTTCGCTAGCTTGATATACACCAATATTGGTCTCTTACGACGTGACCGTGTGACGAACATAAGTAACACGAGTTATCATGAAAATCATGACACGCATGTCATGTACAGCATGACTTACGTGCCACGCTCATGGGGCGCTGGCGGCCGTTTCTCTAGATTGATATGCACCGAAATTGGTATCTCGCGACGTGACCGTGTGACGAACATAAATAACACGAGTTATAATGAAAATCATGACACGCATGTCATGTACAGCATGACTTACGTGCCACGCTCATGGGGCGCTGGCGGCCGTTTCGCTAGCTTGATATACACCAATATTGGTCTCTTCCGACGTGACCGTGTGACGAACATAAATAACACGAGTTATCATGAAAATCATGACACGCATGTCATGTACAGCATAGCTTACGTGCTACGCTCATGGTGCGCTGGCGGCCGTTTCGCTAGCTTGATATACACCAATATTGGTCTCTTACGACGTGACCGTGTGACGAACATAAGTAACACGAGTTATCATGAAAATCATGACACGCATGTCATGTACAGCATGACTTACGTGCCACGCTCATGGGGCGCTGGCGGCCGTTTCGCTAGATTGATATACACCAAAATTGGTATCTTGCGACGTGACCGTGTGACGAACATAAATAACACGAGTTATCATGAAAATCATGACACGCATGTCATGTACAGCATGACTTACGTGCCACGCTCATGGGGCGCTGGCGGCCGTTTCGCTAGATTGATATACACCAAAATTGGTATCTTGCGACGTGACCGTGTGACAAACATAAATAACACGAGTTATCATGAAAATCGTGACACGCATGTCATGTACAGCATGACTTACGTGCCACGCTCATGGCGCGCTGGTGGCCGTTTCGCTAGCTTGATCTACCCCGGAATTGGTCTTGCGCGACGTCACTGTGTGACGAACATAAATAATAGGAGTTAACATGAAAACCATGACACGCATTTTCCTCAATGACATACAAGACGATGTATGCAGCTCTTTGCTGGCTGCTTCGCATTACATCAATTCCCACAATGCGTGGGATCTGCCGGCTTTTTTTTTTTTTTTTCGATTCCGGCGCGTGCGCAGAATTCTCGCCGCGGCGGGAACCAAATGACTGGCGGGGTCACTATTTTCTTCACCGACGAGACAAAACACCTGCGGGCGCCGTGCCAGAAAAGACACAGAGGAACAAGAAAGAAAGAGTAAAACGACACCGGTACACGCGTCGTTGTGGCCGTGTCTCTATATAGTATGCCTCTGACACTCTCACTCTCCCCTGCGAGCGGCATGGTGTCGGTATACCGGTGATGGCAGGGTCAAATACATTCTCTCGACGTACGTACATACATACATACATACATACATACATACATACATACATACATACATACATACATACATACATACATACATACATACATACATACATACATACATACATACATACATACATACATACATACATACATACAGAACGGTCCGATTGCTGATGGTCAGTCATACGATGCCGTTAGGCAATGAAAACCAAGGAACGCATAGGAGTTACATAATGTTATTTAACTGAAATAAACGATAAATAAATGAAAGCACATGAATAAAAAACCGCGTGCGGGATACGAGCCCACTACATCACGCGTGCGTAATACTTTAATGTATGTATGTGCTTGCTTTATACGTGTGTGCGTGTATTTTCAGTTTCTTCTTTATTCTGAAAAACTGGACTCGCGGATGTCGAAGCTGACGCAATCACGACGGCTGCAACCGTAACGGCCAATTGGTTATTGCTAACAGGAGTGGAATGCGCGCGCACGCGTTGTGGGAATGCAGAAACAGGTACTACCTGCCACGTGGGTGGTTACAGCGTCAGCGTGCCGCGTGGTTTTATTCTGAAAACGCGATGGTTAGCTGCGGCCACTGCTGTGTGTAAGCGCGGAAGGTAGAGCTGCCGCGGGCCGCCTGCCCCCATTAGCGTGTCACTGCGGCGAAGTGCGGACAAGGTAATCGGTTCGCGGGAACTGAGACAAGGAAATCGAAAACAAGAATGCGGTTAGACGACGATCAGCACTTACTCTATTATACGATGTGCTATAAAGGTGGGTTACGCTTATAGCGTCTCTAAAAGAAACTAATTTTTGTCCCTCAGGTTCTATGAATAAATTTCTTGACTGACTGACTGTCACGCTCTCACTTGTTCTGAAATTAGACTCAAAGCTTATTTTATTGGTTTTATTTACAAATACTTCTGTCTCTATTTAGAGACATACCAGGAGTGCGCACATACTTTAGTGCAACCCGCCGCGGTGGTCTGTAGTGGTTATGGTGACCGACTGCTGACCCGAAGGTCGCAGGATCGAATCCCGGCCGCGGCGGCTGTATTTCGGTGGAGCCGAAATATTGCAGGGACGTGTACCCAGATTTAGGTGCACGTTGAACAACCCCAGGTGGCAAAAATTTCCGGAAGCCTCCACTACGACGTTCCTCGTTATCATATCCGGGTTTTGGGACGTGAGACCCCTACAATTATTATATTATTGCATATTTTAGTGCAAACATAATAACAAACGCTAAGATTATATAAAACAGATTAACAGGTGATATGGCTTAACCAACTCTTCAAAAGGCAATACGCGACACGAGCCATCCCCAAATTCCAACTGTTAGTGCAAAATGAAAAGAAAATTTAGAACAGTATGCATGGGTCCTGAAAGGACATTGTTTAGCTCGGCTTTGTCGGATTGCACGTGCGCTACAATAGAGAAGGGTGCCTGTATGCGGGTTCATGTGTGAATGATCGTGTGCAGCGAAGTGATTCGCTTCCGTGTGCGCCTGTGTTTCAAAGTCTGAAATATAAAATGCGAGCATGTGTTGAAAGTGAAAAGCTGCGATTCCAGTATCGGGCGAACCGTTGATATGTAAGCGGTTGGTTCACATTCCCTTGCTGAAATTTTTAAGTTCTTTTTTCAACAAAGTTTATGAACTGCTTTTTCAGCGATGTGATTATGTGAGCACGCCATGCGGTGCCCGTGATAACCCACTCTTCGGACCAGAGCTGTTAAACGTCATTTTTTTTTACTCTTCACTATGGCGTGCATCATAAGAGTGCAGTTTCGATAACTTAAATCTACGGTTTCGTTTAGTTTTTGGACGACGCGTGCTGAGCAGCTAGTCAACATTTCGACACGTATAACAGGACAGTGGACGCTGTCTTTTGTGTTGTGTGGTTGTCTTCTTTTGTGTCCGTGTTTACACGCTTTATTTTTTTCTTCTACAATGAATTCCTACCATTCATTGTAGAAATTCCTATCTTCATTCCTACCTTCATTCCTACCTTCGGTCGTTCTAAGGTAGTGAGTCATCATGAAAGAAAATAACATTAATTGTTGGGGTTTTATGTCCCGAAACCACAATATGATTATGAGGGACGCCGTAGTGTAGGGCTCCGGAAATTTTGAACATCTGATGTTCTTTACCGTGCGCCCAAATCTAAGTAAATGACCTCTAAATGCAGCCGCCGCGGCCGGGATTCGATCCCGCGACCTTCGGGTCAGCAGTCGGGCACCATAACCACTATACCACCGTGGCGGACATATTGGGAAATAAGGCGAGCAAACACGGACACACGAGAACAAGACAACACAAACACCGACTGTCACCTGAAAGGGCGTACTGGGACGGAAAACACAGAAACCTATCCGCGCATGCGCAGATATCCGGTACACTTTGGGGTCTGCGCCAGATATAACTATTTCTTCTTTATGTAAGTCATTCGAAGGCTGGCTCACACATCCACCTCCACTGCTATCGATATGCAAGGCCTCAACCACTTTGTGACGAATCCTTACTAAATAGCTCAACTTTCTGTAGTTCTAAAGTAGCGAGCTTTACCTGAGGAGGCATTGGAGCGTGTTTCGGCAGTAAGTCACAATCAACTTGTATTAGGAGGGAACAACTTGAAAATATAAATAAATTCAGTGAAATAAAAGTGATCCAGATGACTCACTCATGCCGGTTTCTGCGAAGATCAATAAGAACTCGAAACGGTTGCTTCTCGGGAAAATGGACCGGCGTTATAAGCTGCATACACTCGACTCGTTCTAAGTTTTCACCCGTTTTGTACATTCCCCCTCGAGATTAGAAAAGAAAACAAACAACAAATAAATGACGCGAGACGTGGATGATTTCACTAGCGAACGCGTGACGTCAGAGGCACCGAGCAGTTGACACGACGTCGTGCGGTAGGAAATGAACGCGAGAATGAAAACTCTGATCACGCGCTTTATCCTTTTTTCTGTCGTTCTTTTTTAATCTGTTGCAATTGCCGGTGAAAGCGGCGGTGCGTGCCGAAGGCCTCCGGACTGACCGGTCTTGTTTCCTTTCCTCTTCAGCGTCCTGGCCGCGCATTGGCGAGCTCACGTGAGATGCGTGTTGTTCACTCAGCTGTTCTGTTGAGGGTGCTTCGCGTGTTTCTCTCTTAAGGGGAAATCGACGTCGTTGCACCGGCTTCTTGAGTTTAGTCTAAGTTGCCCCCACAGCCTGAGGGCCGGCCTTTGCCCCCCGTATAACGAGCGTCCGCGCTTTCTTTCGAAACTGAAGAGTACTTCGAACGAGCGCCTTGTTAATTGCACCGGCCAGAGGGCACTAGTTTTCACTTTCACGTCAGAGCAAATATCCGCAACAATATGAGGCATATGTCTGCTGCTGCTGCAACATCAACAGCAACAAAGACGTCATCAACAACAATACACACAAAAAAGTGCGGAAAACTAACGTACTACAGCCAAGACATTGTAATGGAATGCCGGGATATCTACCCAAAAAGAGCCGTGGGCGGCGCACGTCTTTCAGAGGCTCTATACAAAGACTTCGAAGATGTTCTTATTAACTGGTAAACGGCTGATATAAGCAAGAAAAGTTTAGGATAATTGTGAGAAATAAAACAGGGAACACATTTGTACACCCAGAGTCATTACAGGCGTATACAAGAGAACGTCATGAAAACAGATGCTTGTGTCAATAAATAAAATAAGTAAACAAGTAAGCACAGATACTAATTTCTGTAGTGAAATAAATGAAAGACCACCTTATTGTAATTAATTAATCAAACAAACAAAAATCACACCATCTCCCGCTAAAGGGAACCATGAGGCGATGCGAAGCAGCGTTACGGCATGACGAGCAAGCGTTTCAGAGGGGGAGTGGAGAAGTGTGTGGAGAGGGCTTGCGCATGCGCAGTAAGCGTGGTCACGCCGCACACCACCGGTTTGAACCCCGCTATAAGATGCTTCGCATCTAAAACAGGCTGGGTGACTTCTGGTCACCGCCCCGCTTCAAAGGAGATGCCGATTACCGCCATAAATATAATCATCGTCATGATCACATAACAGCGTCGTCCGCTCCGGCCGGTGGAAATACGAAGAAAAACTGGATGCCTGTCCGTCGTTCGTTTGAGTTGTACACCAGCCAGCTTTTCCGAACACAAGCTCACAAATATATTTACGATCAAAAGTGTCGAACAGGACAGCGACTAAAAGAAGAGACGACGACACACAGAGCTCCTCCTTTAGTCGTTGTCCTGTTCGCGCGATTCAACACTTTTGATCATGAACCAGCATGCCCAATTGTCAGCCATTCTGAATATTTACGCTTATCACCTCAATTACAACCATGTTAATTGTACTCTGAGCATGCGCACTTCGACGTTTCTCGCCTGTCTGGCACTATTGCCTCATGTTATATAAGAGATGGGGGTTGCAGGTCAAATGTTTGTGTCCCACCCGTTTTGATTCCGTCGCTTGTTCGCTAAGCTGTGTATTCATTGCGTATTGGCGCAGCTATAAGGGAAAAAAATCAGATTAAGAAGAAGAGTACAGAAACGAAAGGATCAAGCGCCACTAATTTGGTTCTTCTTTTAAATCTGGACCCAAATAACTAGACCCACATAACTTTCCCAAAAACAAATTCAACTGCCGTGTATTCTGGCGCTAACGTGAACACGGGAAAGCTTCAGGGCAAGGTCTTCATAGGGAAATGCTTGAGTGAAGCAGGATGCGAATTAAATTAATAATAATAATAATAATAATAATAATAATAATAATAATAATAATAATAATAATAATAATAATAATAATAATAATAATAATAATAATAATAATAATGATAATGATAATAATAATGATAATAATCAATCAATCAATCATTTATTTAACGTGCCCAGGAACAACCGTGAGGTCTTTGTGCAGGCGCACGCAAAAATAAAATCAATAAAAATAAACAATACAATACAGACAGTCTTCAGAAATAAAAAGAGCAAAAACACGTAGACAAAGAGAAATGAACACTAAAGGGGAGGAGTAAAATAAGACAATATGAGAAATATTGAAGGGGAATAAAAAATTAGATTGCACATATACAACTATGCGGAAAGACGGAGAAGGGAAGACTTTGTACACTGTGCCATACTATGTCAAAACAGTGCAAAGCTCGGATAAAAACAGTGATTGTGGACTATGAAAAACGTCAAGATCAAGAAAATTAATATTATAAAGACTTTGTATTCTGTGAACGGTAGAGTGTTGGAAGAAGCAGGCGGGTACATGAAACGGTCTGTTCTCTCTGGTTAACTTACGCGGAATTCGAAAATTAACACAATTGAGAAGTACAGGGCAGGATATGAAACCGTGGACTAGCTTGTAGAGAAATAAGAGATCAGAACGATTTCGTCGGCAGTGAAGTGATGGCAGTGATAATGACTCAGCAGTATTTGAACGAGATCCAGAGTCATTTTTAGCAAAGCGATGGTTATATATGCTGAGGAATTTTTTCTGGACTCGTTCAATGGTGTTACCGCTGGATTGAGCAATGCCATTCCATATCACGGACGCATACTCAAGTTGCGGAAGACATATTGCCGTGTACAATTTGTGTAGGGCCATGGGAGACCTGAATTCTCGAGATATTCTACAAAACACATCCGAGAGAACGAAGGCCCCGCATAGCAGCACGCTTAACGTGAGAAGAAAAGTTTAACGCGCTGTCAACAACAACACCAAGATCACTGATTTCATAAACCTTGCATAACGGCACAGAATTGACAAAGTATGAAATGACACGCTAGATGTTTTGCGAGTGATAGACATGAATTTTGTCTTTGCGGTATTTAGAGAAAGGTTATTGCCGTTGCACCATTCGGAAAAAGAACACAAATCTGACTGCAACAAGCGACAGTCGTTAACTGAATGAATTTCCTTAAATATCTTGATGTCATCGGCATACAAGAGGAAAGAAGAATTACGAATGGCAAAAGAAACATCATTAACGTAAATTAAAAATAGGAGTGGGCCTAATACCGACCCTTGAGTACCTGGGGACCCCACTAGTCACTTTATACAAAGAAGAGGTTTGGCCATTTACGGCAACATAACAAGATCTATTGAGCAGATAGCTGTGCAAGAGATTCACAATCGACAAGTCAACGTCAAAGTTCGCAAGTTTAACCATAATCAGTGTGTGGCTGACTACGTCAAAAGCCTTGCTCAGGTCACAGTAGATTACGTCAACCTGTCCTCTCTGAGAAATAGGTGTGGAGATCTGCGTCATGAAACTAGCAAGATTTGTGGTAGTTGAGCGGCCAGCAAGAAAACCATGTTGATTTGGAATCAGTGAGTTTTCACACTAAAAGACAATATTTTGTGAAGAGCCAGTTCGAAGATCTTTGATGTGGCACATAGTAGAGAAATCGGGCGATAATTAGAAACATCTGTCTTAGAGCCCGACTTAAATACTGGGAAAACACGAGCAGTTTTCCACATGCTAGGAAATGTGGAAGTGTCCAGGCAGTTATTAAATATCGTAGTCAGTACTGGGACAAATATAGTACCATATGCTTTTAGTATGGCGGAGGGGATGCCATCTGGGCCACATGATAAGGATGGTTTTAAGCGCTTAATGCATTCGCTGATAAGATTTTCATCCAGCGACAAAGCACTGGATGAGCTAACTGCCTTGGGCTGTTGTCTGATATCAGTGCTGGAGTCTGAGGCCTTATTATTATTATAAATAATAATAATAATAATAATAATAATAATAATAATAATAATAATAATAATAATAATAATAATAATTACTACTTTCGAACGGCGAGTCGGTTGTGTAACACGTAAACTATGTGAGATATCAATTAAAAAGCACTAATTTATTTGTAAGCGTTTATCGTCGTCACCTAGATCACCTTCCTCATCTTCTTTCTGCGCCTAGAATGTTTTTTAGTGCCACATAACATACGAGTGTATTTTACATTTCTGAATAAATAGCAGTGTATGGTCTGGTTAGAGTCCGCAAAGTAGTAATTGCCAGAAAATACAGAACGTGCATTATTTTATGCAATCTTGTTTCAAACTGGTTATTTGAGCAGCTGATGAGTTTGGAAATGACAAAGGGCTGTTATCAGGAGCCGTGAGACTAACTGGTAAGGAAAGTTATGGAACAGGGGAGCAGCAGATCAGCGGATGCACGTAGACGCGTGGTACTCTGCTGTTTGAAAGGGAGGAATGTTTTGATATAGATATAGGTCCGGCTCTGGCAGCTTTAATGGGACAGCCAAAGTGGAGCACGAAAAAAAAAGAAATATATGTATATATGTATATATATATATATATATATATATATATATATATATATATATATATATATATATATATATATATATATATATATATATATATATATATAAAAAGATGCACTCATGACGCAGTGAGTCCGCAATTGATCGTCTGAATTGCTGCCATATTTTCACTTTTATTCATGAATTCTACATCGCAACGAACATCACGGAAAGAACAAAAATGGGGCCCCGAGCTGAGGGGAGGGGGAGAGCGGAGGGTATGGTGATCGCGTGTAAAACTAACACACGATACGTGACTAAAATTTGGAGGATTTAAAAAAATGCACCGACAGTTAACTAACACTCGTTGACGCTATTATATCTAGAACTACGACTTCACATAGAGCAAACCATTCAGAATGCCGGTAGAGAAGTTGCAAATATGAAAGCAAAATTCATTGCCCAAACGGGACGCAAATCCCTGGTTATCAGTTTATCATTTACCGGTAGCCTGGAAAATATATTTTTCGCGCTAAGTATAGTTTGGTAGCTGGAAAGAAACGCGGAAGATGTCAGCTAGCGCTGCAACGCGCGCGGCTTGCTATACTTGGCAAGCGGTCTAATAGCATTTAGATATGCTCAGAATTTTAATCTTGAAAAATGACACCAGAAAGAGCGAATTCGAAAAATGAACACCCAGCACAACATGAAAGGAACGCACGCACACACACGGTGGCATACATAATGGAAAAAAAGAAGCGATCGAAATGAAGGCGGTAAGTGTGAAGAAAGATTGTCGAGTGAGTTGGTTGGGTAGTCAGCCTGTGCTATTCCGCATGACTAAAACTGCAATGACTTTGCGACGTCAGGCGTGATCTCAGCGCGCCTTCCCGCAAGCTTGCACGGTACTGCCGAAACTGTCTGCATACGTCACGTGTTTGTCCTGGTCTGGCTCCTTAATCTACAGATAAGCGATGGAGCGGTAGAGCAAGCTTCCCCCGTCTCGTTTGAGGCCTTTACTAGCCACGCAGCCTCGTTGACATGCAACTCCGGTACGTTTGTCAGTTTAGAAAAAAGACGGATAAGCTGTGTTTGAACTGTCGCTTCCCAGTTTCGTGTTTGGAAAGGAAACGGAGAGAGCTTGGAAAGGATCGCGTTTGTCATCCATGACTCATCGATTGGCAGTGTCTCTTTGGAAACAAGCCGACGTCTCTTTTGGCGTCGTCGCAATTCTGCGCTCTACGTCTTCCTGGAACGCGTAGCAGTTGAGGTGACGTATTCGGTGACGCTCAGGTGCGCTGTCACACCGCATTATACGTAAGCGCAGGCATTATTGGGTGCATTATACGGGTTGGGCACATTAACCTTCTAATGCGTGCACATTATTGGCCTACTTCCCTCGGAAAACGGCATACATCGGTAACGTAACACCTTACGTTTCGCACAAATATTTCTTATGCAGGTATATATGTCAGTGCTGCATTAGTGCAGAAAGAGAGCTGCGCAGTCGGCACAGCAAGTAACCATACCGTACAGGCTATAGTGATGGCTAAATTATGGCTAATGTCGGTCAGAGATGGATAAATGGCTGCTATATAGTGCTCACTAGATGAGATTTGCATGGTCTGCATATATCATAATTTCGCGTAATGATGTATTCGTGAAACTGTCTAAGGAAAAAGAGGCGACCGTTGGGAACTAAGCGAGGAACAGGAGAGAAAGGAAGGGCAGAGATGTTAACCAGTCTAGAAGGACCGATATGCTACCCTATACACTGGGGAAGGGATGGGGGAGTTTTAAAGAGAGAGAGAGGGAGAGTACGCACGCACGAAGTTACACACCTCACTGCCACGATATCACCATTGGTCTATAACCGCAGGTGCAAGTTCTGATGTCATCAAGAATTTGAGCACTGCCTTCGTCGCATTCATGCGCGATGACCTCTTAGGACGACATTCCAAAATGATTTCTGCCATCATCGGCCTGTGATCTAAGCAAGCTAGAGCGACCACGAGTGCTTTTCTCTGCACATTGTAGCGAGGACAGTGGCAGGAGCGGTTGCCTGCATGGGCATGCTGGTGCACGAGGATTCTCTGTATCTCGACTGTTGTCGTTCTATCGCGAAGGAAATATCCCAGCCAACATCGTTGTCTTCCGTCGATTTCGAGCGCTCGAAGTTCTGCAGTTGATTACGGCTTGTTTGTGGGTGGTGCAATTGACTGCTTGTTTATGATTAGTGGAAGATGAGTATAACGGTGCTTCCCCGAACGCTGGTACTCAGACGAAGTAATTGATAAATTACAAAACAACATTTTCCATTGTTTTTATATTGCTTCACACGGTTTCAGGCGTTTTTCCGGGTCATTGTGGCTCCCTTATAGCAATAAAAGAAAATAAAATCATTGCTTGAGCAGTGTATATTGCACACATTGTGATAGTGAAGGAAATTGATTGTTGCCTTTCATGCAAATCCTGCCTACTCTTTTCCTTCTTTTTGCTCGCGCAGCATGTCAATATTTCATTATGAACCAATTAGTACGCGAAAAAGTATTATTGCCTTAAAGACTGGTTGCCAGGTCACCACGTATAGCAAGTCCAGGTCAGAACTTATAGGTTATGGGAAATGCTTAGTTTGGATCCAGGCCCGGGAGAAGAATCATGGCCACAAAGGCTCGCAAGAGGTCGCTGGATGGGTCCGCCAACATGACTTCCAGGTTTACATGCCTGTAAAGGCATAAAACAGAAAGTAGTAAAAAAACACGGAAAGTACACTGACAGGGTCTCTTACGTATTCGCCCAGAACGACTCGACGGCGAAAATGTTTAGCGACTTTACTTTTTGCGTTAAAGACGTACATAGAAAGTACTCACACAGAAAGTTCACAGAACGTAATCAGTGACCGTCCAACCATCACTAATTAGAATTCGCTAATTAGCTCGCTACTCGCTTAGTTTGCTTTGATTCTCATCATATATATGTATGCACAATCAAGGTTTCACTCGCTTTTGCATGGCTTTAACCGCCCTAGACGTCATGTGATCTTTTTTAACACGAAAGTGTTTTTTGCCGGGGTCCACCACGACTTCACTGACATCATCTCCGTTACGGATGTGATGTCGGTAAAAAGCACACCAACAGATGACAAATAAAAACAGAAGAAACACTTTCGTTAATTTGGATGAACTGGGAGTTGAACCTACGACCTCTAGTTCCGCGACGACGCTAATGCATGCGCCTTTACAAACTTGCCTTATATCTTTCACATCTTCTCCCTTTCAGAGTGACCATGTTTGGCCTGGGGCGGTGTCGCCGTCTTGGAGAGGTGAAGTGAAGTACTGCATCATCACACTAACGAGTGCCCATTGCTTGTGCTTTCAAGCACAAGCAAGTTCAACGCGTATTAAGCTTTAGTGTTTTTGATGGAATTCCCGTCTTTGATTATAAGCTTTCGTCTTCAAAAGGTAGTAAATGGTACGGTGTTCCTGAACAGCTGGCCAGAACTTCGTGCCTTCATTCTACTGTTTGATGTCCACAAATATATTTGGACACTCTGCACAGAATTCATAGTATTGGCACGTAAGTGACAGGGCTTAAAGTCTCCCTTCACTGGAAGGGGGGGGGGGGGCTCATAAATCGGTATATATATATATACATATATATATATATATATATATATATATATATATATATATATATATATATATATATATATATATATATATATATATATATATATATATATTTCAGCGGTTTAAATTCATTTATTTAAAGCTTTTTTACAGGCCTCGTTAGAGGCATTGGGTAAGGGGGGCATCACAAAAAATAAATGATCACATATAATGAATACATATCATACAGGATATACGCTATATATATGCTATAAAAACTGTCTCTAGAACTGCTTATGAATGCTATACAAATACATATATTATTCCGAATGTATTTGGGGCATTTATTCAACGTGTCAATCCAATCAAGCATTAAATGAAATTATTTTGGGAACGATTTTTCAGCAATTACTGGGGATTTAAAGGCCTAAAGATATGTGAGCTCAAAGTAAGTAACATTAGGTGACTCACTGGATTCGGAACCTCAGGCACGACAGTGCTATATTTTATTTTCACTACCACTTGCCTAATAAAGTAGGCAAAATACATGCGTCTTTGCAGTTACACCAGGCTTGTGATGCACAACTAAAAGAATGAAAATTGAGTGGCAAACTAAACAGACCAAGGTGAACCTTTACTGATTGACGAGCAGCTAGCTTCACACTCAGGCGCCTCGTGAAACAGTATGCTGTGCCAAGACGCTCTGTCGAACATGGTGGTGACCCGTGGTTTCAGGAGGCGTTGCCCGTGGTGTTCAGTGTCTCAGTGATTTGCATTCAGCAGTTCGACGATGCCTGTTTTCTTCTGTTTTGCTGACATCCCTTCAACTAAATATTCGCGATTAAATCGTTATTCGGAAAATTGCAGAGTATAGTTTCCCGCACAAAGCACTACTGCCAAAACACTCAACTACAGCACTTGTCAAATGGGTGCCGCAGTGTCACCGTCGGACTGCCGAGGGGGGGGGGGGGGGCTCCTTAAACAACGGAGGGGGGGGCGCCCACCCCCCCTGACTTTAAGCCCTGGTAAGTAAACAGTACTCGCGCCGATGGCCTTTACGTCGCCGACGCAGGCGTAGCGCTAGCTAGGACAGCTAAATTTTCTAGCTTACGGTTGCAGAGAACACTTTTAATAAGAGATAGCGGGATTTCGCCCCTTTCAATATCAGTTTAACTCAGAGTGGCACGGTTTCGCTTATAAAGCATCATCGTTACAGGATTAAAATCGTGCAGATAGCTTCCAAAAGGGATCGATGAACGATACGCCACATGATATCTGATTGTACACCTTTGTGAGCAAGACGCATGATTTTAAGAGCGCTCATGGAACAAAAATGACGTTCCGTGAAACTGCACCCGCAAAGCATAAACTAATTATTACGCGATTCGAGGCCCGTATACGTAGATTTAGGTGCACGTTAAAGAACCCCAGGTGGTCGAAATTTACGGAGCCCTCCACTACGGCGTCTCTGATAATCATATCGCGGTTTTGGGACGTTAAACCCCAGATATTATTATTATTATTATTATTATTATTATTATTATTATTATTATTATTATTATTATTATTATTATTATTATTATACCATACATGGTCACTCTGAAAGGGAGAAGATGTGAAAGATATAAGGCAAGTTTGTAAAGGCGCATGCATTAGCGTCGTCGCGGAACTAGAGGTCGTAGGTTCAACTCCCAGTTCATCCAAATTAACGAAAGTGTTTCTTCTGTTTTTATTTGTCATCTGTTGGTGTGCTTTTTACCGACATCACATCCGTAACGGAGATGATGTCAGTGAAGTCGTGGTGGACCCCGGCAAAAAACACTTTCGTGTTAAAAAAGATCACATGACGTCTAGGGCGGTTAAAGCCATGCAAAAGCGAGTGAAACCTTGATTGTGCATACATATATATGATGAGAATCAAAGCAAACTATATTATTATTAGTCCCGCACCATGGCTCCCAGTCGGGATGCATGCTTGCTATGCTCCTGCCCGTTTTTCGGTAAGCAGCAGTTTTTCCGCTGTGAAAGTTGTTCTAAACGTGTTCATGCGAAGTGTGTAACCTGGCCTGATGAAGAGCTGCAACTTCTGAAGTCTGGATCGCGCTCATTTTGCTGCAATTTATGTGATCTGAGCAGTTCTTCTGGTAAGCCTAACGAAGACAACTCGGCGGCGTGCAGCGATGAGCCCTGCAGCTGCTCTCAAACCGGTTCCCTCTCCACGTGTGCCCCTACGGGTGGTGAGCTCGCCGGGCTGCGCCGCCTCCTCCTCGACGCGTTGGAGGGAATCTCGTTCCTCAGCGACGAGGTATCCCAACTACGCGAAGAAAACGAGCGCCTCCGCAAGGATCATTCCCGCGGTGTTGAACAACAAGCCCGTGTGGTCGCCTCCCTTCGTGCAGAGGTCCGCTTCCTGCGTGAGGAGCTGACGCGCCGCACGGCCGCCGTGTCAGTGAAGGCGCCTGTGATCCCTCCAGAGCAGGTGACCGTTGGCCGATCTGTGACCTCCAAGCAACCTGCGTACTCTGAACAGCCTCTGTCCAAAATTCTTTCATCTTCGAATTCGCCGCCATGTGACGTAGACACGTCCGAGCGTGTCAGTGTGATGCCTGCAGCGGTAACTGAGGGTGTAAGAAAGAAGAAACCCGCCTCGTTTGGAGCATTGAAGACATCCACTATATCTGTAGCTCAGCGGCCACAACGGCCACAACGGCCAAAGGCCATTTTTGTTACGAAGCTGAGCCCGGACACCACTGCTGCTGACATCAAAAAACATATTGCTTCATTCGATATGTCTCCCATTTCCTGCCGGCGACTTCAAACAAGATTCCAGTCATATTCTTCATTCTATATCGAAGTTGACGAGGAAACGCTACAACGCCTGAATGACCCTTCGATGTGGCCCCTCGGATGCCTCTTCAAGCCATTTCGTGGGGAGCTGCGCGATGACATGCTTCATCCCTCTGAGCAAGTGACTGGAATCGAAAGTGCCGTGTAACGTAGACATATTCTACCAAAATGCTCGGGGTCTGCGTACCAAGGCACTGGAGTTTTTGTCTAATGTTCTTTCGTCTTGTTTTCCTATTATCGCTATTTCTGAAACCTGGCTCGGCACTAAGATTCCAGTCATATTCTTCATTCTATATCGAAGTTGACGAGGAAACGCTACAACGCCTGAATGACCCTTCGATGTGGCCCCTCGGATGCCTCTTCAAGCCATTTCGTGGGGAGCTGCGCGATGACATGCTTCATCCCTCTGAGCAAGTGACTGGAATCGAAAGTGCCGTGTAACGTAGACATATTCTACCAAAATGCTCGGGGTCTGCGTACCAAGACACTGGAGTTTTTGTCTAATGTTCTTTCGTCTTGTTTTCCTATTATCGCTATTTCTGAAACCTGGCTCGGCACTGAAATTCTCTCATCGGACTTTTTTCCCCCGACTTACACCACCTTCCGCCGTGACCGAGATTTCAGTGAAACCAAACAGAAAGGCGGTGGCGTGCTGATTGCCATTGACAATTCACTGAAATCCGTTAGACGGAAAGACCTAGAAACTATCGAAGAATCGATCTGGCTAGAAATGAACCTTGAGCGCCGTGAAAAATTGTTGATTGGATGCTTCTATTTACCGCCCAGCATTTCCCCTGCCTCGTTTCACGATGTCATGTCTTCTATTGAACTTGTGAGATCTTCTCATAGTGGGCACAGAATTATTGTTCTTGGGGATTTCAATGCACCTGGAATTGACTGGAGCACGCTTACCTTTTCTCATTACAATCATTTCACAGAGAAAAAGTGCAGCCTGCTCTTGGACTTTCTGGCGTTTAATTCCCTAGTGCAACATAATTCAGTCGTCAATTCCAGTGGCAACGTCTTAGACCTGTGTGTGTCAAACGATCAACCCCTTGAAGTTTCCCGCTCCAACATCTCTCTTGTACGTCCGGACAAATTCCACCCACCACTTAACGTAAGATTATCTGCATCAGCCGAAACAACGAGCTACAGCAGTTACGTAAACAAATCTCCAAGATTTGCGTTCAAGCGAGGTGATTACACGGGCCTCTATCATCACTTGTCCACCGTTGAGTGGTCACAGGTTACTGACAAACCTAATGTTGATGACCAGGTTGATCGGTTTACGGAGCTTGTACTGAGCAGCATGCTTAATTTTATTCCCCAGTATACACCTAAACAACGTAAATATCCCCACTGGTTCTCATCTGAACTTATCAGTGCACTGAAGCATAAAGATCACGCACACAGGAAATCTAAATGTTCTCCATCCAGCGAGTGGAAGGAAGAGTTCAGCTTTTTTCGAACTCTCTCTAAACGCCTATATAAACGGGATCATAGTTCGTACATTCAATTCTTAGAAAAAAGCGCCTCTGACAGGCCGGCTGAGTTTTGGAAGTATGTGCGTAAACGGTCTAGCAAAAGCGGAGAGTCCTTCAGACTACTAGACTCAAATGGGGTAGAAGTGCATGCCGTCGCTGACTGTTTTGCCACACATTTCTCATCCGTTTATAAGGCCTCAGACTCCAGCACTGATATCAGACAACAGCCCAAGGCAGTTAGCTCATCCAGTGCTTTGTCGCTGGATGAAAATCTTATCAGCGAATGCATTAAGCGCTTAAAACCATCCTTATCATGTGGCCCAGATGGCATCCCCTCCGCCATACTAAAAGCATATGGTACTATATTTGTCCCAGTACTGACTACGATATTTAATAACTGCCTGGACACTTCCACATTTCCTAGCATGTGGAAAACTGCTCGTGTTTTCCCAGTATTTAAGTCGGGCTCTAAGACAGATGTTTCTAATTATCGCCCGATTTCTCTACTATGTGCCACATCAAAGATCTTCGAACTGGCTCTTCACAAAATATTGTCTTTTAGTGTGAAAAACTCACTGATTCCAAATCAACATGGTTTTCTTGCTGGCCGCTCAACTACCACAAATCTTGCTAGTTTCATGACGCAGATCTCCACACCTATTTCTCAGAGAGGACAGGTTGACGTAATCTACTGTGACCTGAGCAAGGCTTTTGACGTAGTCAGCCACACACTGATTATGGTTAAACTTGCGAACTTTGACGTTGACTTGTCGATTGTGAATCTCTTGCACAGCTATCTGCTCAATAGATCTTGTTATGTTGCCGTAAATGGCCAAACCTCTTCTTTGTATAAAGTGACTAGTGGGGTCCCTCAAGGGTCGGTATTAGGCCCACTCCTATTTTTAATTTACGTTAATGATGTTTCTTTTGCCATTCGTAATTCTTCTTTCCTCTTGTATGCCGATGACATCAAGATATTTAAGGAAATTCATTCAGTTAACGACTGTCGCTTGTTGCAGTCAGATTTGTGTTCTTTTTCCGAATGGTGCAACGGCAATAACCTTTGTCTAAATACCGCAAAGACAAAATTCATGTCTATCACTCGCAAAACATCTAGCGTGTCATTTCAATACTTTGTCAATTCTGTGCCGTTATGCAAGGTTTATGAAATCAGTGATCTTGGTGTTGTTGTTGACAGCGCGTTAAACTTTTCTTCTCACGTTAAGCGTGCTGCTATGCGGGGCCTTCGTTCTCTCGGATGTGTTTGTAGAATATCTCGAGAATTCAGGTCTCCCATGGCCCTACACAAATTGTACACGGCAATATGTCTTCCGCAACTTGAGTATGCGTCCGTGATATGGAATGGCATTGCTCAATCCAGCGGTAACACCATTGAACGAGTCCAGAAAAAATTCCTCAGCATATATAACCATCGCTTTGCTAAAAATGACTCTGGATCTCGTTCAAATACTGCTGAGTCATTATCACTGCCATCACTTCACTGCCGACGAAATCGTTCTGATCTCTTATTTCTCTACAAGCTAGTCCACGGTTTCATATCCTGCCCTGTACTTCTCAATTGTGTTAATTTTCGAATTCCGCGTAAGTTAACCAGAGAGAACAGACCGTTTCATGTACCCGCCTGCTTCTTCCAACACTCTACCGTTCACAGAATACAAAGTCTTTATAATATTAATTTTCTTGATCTTGACGTTTTTCATAGTCCACAATCACTGTTTTTATCCGAGCTTTGCACTGTTTTGACATAGTATGGCACAGTGTACAAAGTCTTCCCTTCTCCGTCTTTCCGCATAGTTGTATATGTGCAATCTAATTTTTTATTCCCCTTCAATATTTCTCCTATTGTCTTATTTTACTCCTCCCCTTTAGTGTTCATTTCTCTTTGTCTACGTGTTTTTGCTCTTTTTATTTCTGAAGACTGTCTATTTTGTTTATTGTTGTTATTGTTGTTATTGTTTATTGTTGTTATTTTGAAGATTGTTTATTTTTATTGATTTTATTTTTGCGTGCGCCTGCACAAAGACCTCACGGTTGTTCCTGGGCACGTTAAATAAATGATTGATTGATTGATTGATTATTATTATTATTATTATTATTACGCGATGCATAATGAAATGATGAGTTTTTATAAAACTTTGTCCGCAACTTGTAGCATGCGGCAACAAAACCTCGTTTCACTCTTTCGCAAGTTGCATGCCAATTACGACTCACGCGTACTAACAGCAAGTTTGTACGAATTTAACAGCGTACGTACCTGACGAAGTTCTTCCGCAGCCCGTACAGCACGTACTGTAAGCACTGCGGATTTGCATGAGCGAAGTGTTCTTCATGCTCCACTAAAAACAGCGAAAATCTCCAGGCTAGAAGAAAAAAAAAAACGCGAAACACGCTCTCCGACGGACCGAGTTTCGGAAGTTTCGCGTTTACTTTGTGTAGCGTCTGCTGGCATGGCAGGCCGGGGACGTTGCCTCGCCGCGCTTGCGATAGATGGCACGACGCGCGATTCAAATATGGCGGCA
Organism: Rhipicephalus sanguineus; assembly: GCF_013339695.2. Classification (NCBI taxonomy): domain Eukaryota; kingdom Metazoa; phylum Arthropoda; class Arachnida; order Ixodida; family Ixodidae; genus Rhipicephalus; species Rhipicephalus sanguineus. The sequence continues at coordinate 144,331,622 of NC_051181.1, read as the reverse complement.
CGCTTTAAATTCGAGGTGTTCTCGTCTATACGGATTGCTATGACGGAGGGATCAACCATTTTTTTTCTTTTGCTTCGCTTCTCTCACGCCGCCTTTTCGTTCAAGGCTACGTTCGTATTAAACATATGAGGCGTTCACCCTATATGTCTCATGCGAACATATGTCTTATGTATAGTGTCTAAAAAAAGGTAAACATGAATGACAAGTCAATGAGGAGTAGCGTCCCGTTAACTATATCCAATAATGCACCGGGAAAAAGCCAAGGGGAGATAAAGAAAGAAGTGAAAGATGCATGCTATCACTGTGCTAACGCGGAGCTCGCTATTACATCTACAATCGGACACATACGCCATGCGATTTCAAAAATTGCAACAGTGGGGTGCAGAAACGTCTATCAAGGCCACTTTAGCAAGTAGCTTGATACTGAATGCGGCTGTGTAATGCCCCTGACACACGGGCAAAAGTAAAGTGCTTTGAAGTAAACCACTTTTGTCGCCCAAAGGGACCATTTTCAGAAAGGAGTTGCGCCAATGACACACGGCACCGGACTAGTGCTTCAGGTTGTTCCTCAGAAGAACGCTGAAAATAAATGGCGCTTCTTCTGCGAGCGATGTATTTTTAAAAAAGCTACGCATGTAGATCACTTTTAGCGCTACCACAATTCAAAAACGTTTGTTTTTAATGTTTGACGGCTTATAATATTGCTCACGTTCGTATATTTCTTTCTTTTTTTGCATTTTAGTAGCGACCTCGATTGGTTTTGCAACTATGAACAGTCGGTGTTTTGTACCCACGTTCTTGCCGTACTTTCTCACGTTTGTGTCAGTGCCGGCGTGCCGCGTTTTATTCATAGCGTTATTCACACAACTGTGATCACGTGATGGATTGGCGGAGTAATTAGCGATAGCGATAAAGGAAGGGTTGCGGTAATCCTGACGCTTGTTGCTCTCGGATTTCTTGATGGTTAGATTACCGCAGCGCAGGCGAAAGTCAAACGACTACTCGCCAGAGTCTTTACAAAAGAGCGCAGAGACGCGCCTTCACATTACAAGAGCGAACAAATGCATACAACAGAGGCGACCGAAGCCAGCGCACATTCGACGCGCTTCTCGCTAAAGGCCCGAACACACGTACGCGATGCAGCGCGTCAACGCGTGACTTTCTGACGCGGCGCCGCGCCCTCTCCCTATGAAGAGGGAGGGCGCGCAGCTTCGCGTAGCCGCGCACCCTCTCTTCCCATAGGGAGAGGGCGCGGCGCCGCGTCAAAAAGTCACACGTTGACGCGCTGCATCGCGTACGTGTGTTCGGGCCTTAAGCGTTCTTGTGGGACGTGGACCGCGTATGGCAAGCACACCGATGAGCGTCCCTTGCAGCGCACTCGCAAGTAGCGTGGAGTCGCGTGTTCCTCGATAAGCGAGTTGACCTTGCAGATCGGGTTTTGCAGGCACAGTGATGACAACACACATTGAAGACACCAACGTGGCGGCGCCAGTGACGTGATGCGGGCGTGCGAGAGTATAGCTACTGTAAACACAAGGAACACAAGCGTGACGCGCGCGACGACACACAACGTGTGGGTTTGACAACCGGCGACAGCCCGCACTGTGCCACTGTCAACACCAACGTGGCGGCGCCAGTGACGTGATGCGGGCGTGCGAGAGTATAGCTACTGTAAACATTTACTGTTTAACAAATCGCTTCACTACTGAAAATGAACACATTTTCTCTAGGGAAAGAAATCACGGGGCAACCTAGCGTAGTGACACGCTTTCTTCTATTGATCAGCTCTGCACACTGTGTGCGAGAGTACTCCCTTACTGCCCGAAAAGTAGATGCGGGATCTGCTTTTCGGAAAAGAACCTTTGCCAGAAAGGAGTTACTCCTTTGTCGTGTGTCACTGCGCCTGAACGCCTTTCCGGAAGATGTGCCCTAGTCTAAAGGACTTTAGAGGGCCCGTGTGTCAGGGGTATTACTCCTATTTGTGCAACGGAAAGTACGAAACATGTGATAGAACGCTGTATTCGAGCAGCGAAATGAGCTGATATAATGAAAATAGGCTACCATGTCTGACGTTTCCTCCAACGGGTCGCGATATACTTATAAAGCGCCGGGACTCGTGAACTCCGAGCTGCGCGACCCTTCCTCTCGACTTTTCTTGTTTGCGCGTGCTTCACGTCGTAACTGTCACATCGAGCCCGTATAGCTAAACCTCGCGCCTTTTTCGAGTGTTCCCATGTTGCAACCTTGCTCAAACGAGGCATCCGCAGCCAAAAAGGACAATGCGCCGCGCCCAATCGGCTCGGCACTCGAGCGACTTCAAGGGTTTCCTCCCCGTACGTAAGCTTTGTCCCGCAGATATCTTCGGGTAGGTCGGCCGCCGATTTATGTTCTTTTCTTCGCAGCCTATTCGGTGACACGAATGTACTTGAGCCGCGCGCGAATATACAGAGCGGATGACCTAGCGAGGCATTGTTTCTCGTGAGCCGCGCGCGTCCTCGCACTTCTTCGGGAGCCGGCGGTTTTTGCTCCTCTTGTTATGCGCGTCACGGAGCTCTTATTGGGTCGCCTCGATCATAGCACACACAGATCTGTGTTTGTGTTTGTCTTCGTTGCCTTTCTTGTGTTCTGTTTCTTTGCGCTGCCATAGTAATCGATCAGAGCAGCAGTGTCTTCGCTTTTTGTATGAAACATGACTTGTGTTAAAACACTACTTGTATTAAAATTTCGTCGGAAAGCGCGATAAGGAATGCGCTTTATTCCTTTCATTATTTTTTTTTTCGATAACACGCCTTTCTAATAATAATATGCGAGGTTTTACATGCCAAATCCACGATTTCATTATGCGGCAAGCTGTAGTGGGGGCTCCAGAAAATTTGCCCATTCAGTGGTCTTTAACGTACGCCGAAATCGCACAGTACACGGGCCTCTACCATTTCGCCTCCATCGAAATGAGACCGCCGTTGCGGGGATCGAGCCCGCGAGGTAATCGAAATGACTTGGGGAACTAGAGGCCAATTTCTATTCTGTCTGCCTTTTCTAAGGGTTTAGAAAAGGTGATCTCAGCTCGAATCAAAGATTTTTTTGAAAAGAATAACATTCTGTCTGACTGTCAGCAGGGATTCCGCCCAGGCAGGTCGACAGAGACAGCGTTGTTATGTCAAAAGGAGCTAATAATTGGTAACATTGATGCAGGAAAACTAACTTTAGGTATATTTATAGACTATAGCAAGGCATTCGATCGTTTAAATCATGAAATTTTAATTAAAAAGCTGGACGGCTACGGTATTCGTGGCGTGGCAAACTTGTTGTTTCGATCGTATCTCTATGGGCGGACTCAGTGCGTTGCTATCGAAAATTTCTGTTCCTCGTATCGCGAAATTAAATCGGGAGTACCGCAGGGTAGCGTATTGGGACCGACCTTATTTAATGTCTATGTAAATATGATATTGCTGAAATTGTTAGGGATGCATCCATTGTGCTGTATGCTGACGATACAAGTTTGTTTGTCTCTGGCCATGAACTTGATGATCTGTTGCAGAAATCTCGCAGTATCCTTTCTAATCTGTCGGCATGGTCTCGTAATAATGCTCTAACAATTAATAGCTCAAAATCGAAGACCATATTATTCAAGGCGAAAGGCAGGCATTCTTGTTTCAATCAAGAATTATTCTTGGATGGTGCTCCCATTGAAATTTTGAGGAAATACAAAGTATTAGGCGTTACGTTTTCAGAAAACATGAACTGGACCCATCACGTTGAACTAATCTCAAAATCGTTGTCATCCGCCGCTGGTGTGTTGTCTCGCTGTCGGCATTTTTTTCCTGAGAAGGTAAAATTGCAAATATATTACGCCTTGTTTGAATCTCATCTTACATATTGTGCGCTTGTATGGGCCACCACCACAAAAGCTAATATTCGTGCACTTCTTCAACTGCAAAAACGCGCGCTTCGACAAATAGCCAATGTACCCTATTTTCATCCCAGTGCGCAACTTTTTCAAAAACGTAGCATAATACGTGCAACAAGCCTTTACGAATACCGACTTTTATATTCATTTTGTTTCGGCTCCGACAATATCAATTGGATTGGATTGGAACAAATTTTATTTGTGCCTGCAGTTGGGCGCTCGCGCGCCCTGACGAGGGCCTACGTCATCTTCGGGGTTGCCGTTACTCGGCGCGGGTCTCCGCTCGCCGTTGCCGGCTCGCTGGGTCCCTGCCTTTCGAGCGCCCCGAGGACCTGCTGGACGGCCCAGAGCTGTTGATCCAGGTCGTAGCTCTTCGCGGCTTCCTCGAGCCGCGACGGGATCGTTCTTGATCTCGCTTCCTCTGGGTGTTTGATGCAGTCCCACAAGATGTGCGTGTGGTCCGCCGTCTCCCTCCGGCAGACCTTGCACTTGTCGGTCGGGTATGTCTCGGGGTACATGCGATGCATCAGTCCCGGACTCGGTAGCGATCCGGTCTGGAGCTGTCTCAATAGTACCGCCTCCGCTCGACTCAACCGCGGGTGCGGGAGTGGGAAAGTCCTGCGAGCCATGCGGTAGGCTTTTGTGATGTCGTTATAGTCCGTCATGCGGTCCTTGGCTCCGAACCACGTCTGACGGTCTGTCGCCGGGGCGCGGTTAGCGCTCGCGCCGCTGCGTGTGCCGTTTCGTTGTGGTTGGCATTGCGTTCCGACGCGTCACCCGCGTGCGCCGGGAACCACTTAATTCTTACTTTTCTGTCTTGCAGTTTGGCCGCACGCAATACTCGTTCGGCCTCTCTACATACTTGGCCTTTGGCGAAGTTTCGCACCGCCTGTCTCGAGTCACTTAGCACGGTGTGGCAGTCTGGGTCGATGATGGCCAGGGCGATGGCCACCTCCTCCGCTTGTTCCGCTCCAATGCTCTTCACGCTCGCTGCCGTCCTTGTTGCGCCGGTCGACGCCTCGATGACGACCGCTGCGAAAGCGTTCTGTTGGTATTCGGCCGCGTCCACATATCGCGCGTGCTCGTCGTTGGCGTGCAGGTCGATGAGAGCCTTGGCCCTCGCCGCTCTTCTTCCCTTGTTGTAGACGGGATTCATGTTCTTGGGTATGGGGTCGGTTCTGGTCTGGCGTCGGACCTCTTTGGGGACGGGGAGCTTCGTCTCCGCTTCGTTCGAGTGTCCTATTCCCAGGTCATCCAGTATTTTCTTCCCGGCATTGGTCGTGGACAGCCGCTCCAGTTGAGCGCTCCGTTGTGCTTCGGCTATTTCTTCGAGCGTGTTGTGTATCCCGAGTTGTAAGAGGCGGGTCGTGCTCGTGGACTCAAACAGGCCCAACGCCGTTTTGTACGCTCTTCTGATGATGGCATTGATTTTGTTGCGTTCGTGTTGCAGCCATCTGTGGTAGGCTGCGACGTAAGTGACGTGGCTGATGATAAAGGATTGTACGAGCCTGATTATTCTCTCCTCTCTCATGCCTGCTTTCCGGGACGTGACTCGTTTGAGGAGTCGCGTCGCGTTGGCCGCCTTCGCCGTAAGACGGGCGATGATGTCGCCGTTTCTTCCGTGCTTCTCGATGACCATGCCTAGGATCCTGATTTTACCGACCTCGGGGATAACGTTGCCGGATTTGGTTATGATTCGGATCTTTTCGTATTCGCGTTTTTTGGTCTTGCCTCTGACGTTGTTGGTAGGTGGGAGTATTAGGAGCTCCGATTTGCTCGGCGAACATATCAGTCCGGTGCCCTCCAACCGGTCTTCTATCGCGTCGACGGCGGTTTGCAGCGCGCACTCAATGTGGGCGTCGCTGCCACCGGTCACCCACAGCGTTATATCGTCCGCGTAGATGGTGTGCCTGACGTGTTCGACATCCGCGAGCTTCTCTGCCACTCCGATCATTACCAGGTTGAACAGCATCGGCGAGATGACCGACCCCTGCGGTGTGCCAGTGCTCCCGAGCTTCTTCTCTTGCGTCTGTAGGTCGCCTGCTCGCAGCTCGGCGGTCCTGTCCGTGAGGAAGTCCTTAATGTAGTTGTAGGATCTCTCACCCATGTTGAGATTTGAGACTTGGGACAGGATCGCCGAGTGTTTCACCTTGTCGAAGGCGCTCTGCAGGTCGAGCCCCAGGATTGCCTTGTTGTCGCGTGCGCTGCAATCGCCGTCGATGATTTGGTATTTGAGCTGCAGCATCGCGTCCTGCGTGCTCAGGTGCTGTCTGAAGCCGATTACCGTGGCCGGGTACAGCCCTTCTCGTTCCAGGTAATCTTGCCACCTGTTGAGCAGGACGTGAGCGAGATGGGCCGGAGGTTGTCCGTGTCCGGTGGCTTCCTCGGCTTGGGAATCAGAATGGTCTTGGCTGTCTTCCACTGCTTCGGCAGCTCGCCCGCTTTCCAGCACTTGTTGAAGTACTTTGCTAGGTTCTCAATGGAGCCGTCGTCGAGGTTCTTCAGCGCCTTGTTCGTGACGAGGTCCGGGCCGGCCGCCGACCGGCTGTTGAGGCCGTGCAGGGCCGCGCGGACTTCCTCGACGTCAATATCGCGATCGAGGTTCAAATCCTTCTTAAAACATACGTCACGACTTGAACACAAGAAAAGTGACTCGCGCACACGTAGCCATGACAGGTGGTCCGTACCATACAGACGCACAAATTATCTCATGCAGTCACTACGACATAGCCTACCATCGTTGTTAAATAAATTGGAAGGGGAAAGATTAATTCCAAATACTTTGACTCGCAAACAAATTAGAGAGTACTTTTGTAAATCGGAATGAACACTTAACAAAATCGTTACTACATTTTCGCATTTTCTGTTGTAATATCTATTTCGCGCTCAGTGTTTCAATGTACAAAGTATCATCATATTGTACATCATAGTCATGTTTACAGCAGTGCTTTTCTTAGTGTTGTAAATTCCACTGTTTATGATTTATGACAATGCATTTTCACATTTCTTCTCACTAAATGTATTAGATTTCTATGTTATGTTTAAATACCATGTGTTCGTAGGAAAATACAAGTGTTATTCAATATGTTGCATTTTTTTTTCAATTGGATTAAAATGGTGTATTACATTTGGATATATGCTAAACATGTATATATGTGCTGGTTTTAGTGCTACTGTTGCCATGTGAGGGCCTTCAGGCACATTCAAGGCTTTTCGCCTGGCTTCAGGCGAAAGCCTGAAGCCAGGCGAAAAGGATCCTGAAGGACCCCCAACAATTTCGTTGGAAAATAAAAGCATTTCTGATTTCTGATTTCTGAGTTTCGGGTCAGCTGTTGAGCTCCGTAACGACTGCTCCACCGCGGTGGACTAAGGGACTTCTGTGATTCCACAGACATATAATTAAACGCTAGAAACGATAAACTAAAAATAAAGGCAAAAATAAAGGGACGTCTACCAGTCTCATAGCCTAAATGATATCGAACAGATAAGCAACATATATAAGTATGCAAATGTCAATCCATTGATACAATGTGAAACGTTTATCTAATGACTTCGCGTTATCTTCCTTTTATCATTGGACATTCCATTGCTTGTGGAGAAACCGGTGGCACAATGACGACAGTTTCATGTTCATCCAAATGAATCGATTCGTTCGTGTTTTCTTTCTCCATGAAAGCGCGGCAAGGACGCCCGTGTACCGTGTTTTCGCGTCTTTAATGAGATGTTGCTTTTTTTTTAATGCTCCACAGCTCTGGACATGCTAAAGCACAGTGCTTCAGAAGCTTAGGTTTCGTCACCGCCCTCGAATCGTTAGACTCGGAAGCACGGGTAGTGCGCATGTTCAAAACCGGCACAGCTCAAGCGTACGCAATGATTGACAAAAGGGGGCGCTTGTTTGTTTCTAGCATCCACCGCGACAGTACAGTGGTTGCGGTGCTCGGCTGCTGACCCGGAGGTCGCGGGTTCGATCCCGGCCGCGGCGGTCGCGTTACGATGGAGGATGCTAGATGCCCGTGTACTGTGCGATGTCGGTGCACGTTAAAGAGCACCAGATCGTCGAAATTTCCGGAGCCCTCCATTACGGCGTGCCTCATAATTATATCGTGGTTTTAGCACGTAAAACAATGGATATATCATTATTGTACTTTTCTAGCCGCAGTCGCAATCGCTTTTAAGGATTTCTTGTTTTCTGTGTTTCGCCTGAGGATTGTAGCATTGTTTAAATTATTCCGGCTTATTTCCCAAATATTTGTTCCCTGAAGAAAACGGAGCATTTGGCCTGAGGATGCCAATTTTACGCCAAAGCTGTTACTTTGATCACAATTCTGTGTGTCATTGCCGTTGCCAGTCATTAAAAAAAAAGACCGTTAGCGCCATTTATGAGTCCGTGAACCTGGAACAGTGAAGGGACAGACAAGGTCCAGAGAAGCGACAGGGAACGAAAAGAGAGTGCGCGCTGCCATACAACGCAAAACTCGTATGGATTACTCCGTCGCGCAGTAAAACGACAAACGATATCTAAATGCTACCTCAGCACAGCCTGCTTTGCGAAGTGTACGGTTCGGTTCACCCGCTTGTTTGGTCTCTGATCAGTAAAGTGCACTGTTCCTGTGAAAGATTTAACTTTCACTGAATAAATTATCTCACTCTCTCTCTAGGATCTGTCAACTCAAGCAGGCGCGCTAAACTCTGCGTCTTATAAAAGCGGGTCGATCTCGAACTAAGGAAATTAGTGAATTTCACGTGTACCTGATATCTGAGAGCATCGATAAAATGGATACCACGGTACATATCAGTGTGAACCGTAGTGGCCACAACACAGTTAGTCAGTGCTCTCGAATGACAGTATTTTCACTACTGCAATCCAGAATTTAGTGCAGTCATTTTGCAGTATCGTATACCGTGACGTTCACCAGTTTCGCTGGCCTGTCACGTCAGCAGGAATCGGTGTCAATATTTTTATTGGTGGGTACAAAACTTAGAAGACACTGAGATCGGGCTAGTTGGTACTGATCCATATTTTCTATAAGCGCGAAGGACACGTTACACAAACGAAGCACACGGGACAAGCGCTACTTTCAACTAAGGTTTTAATGGGCGGCACACCAAATATATAGGTGTCGCCACCAGAAGGGAAAGGGAGAAAACATAGACAACATAAAAATAACAATCGTACAAAAAGAGATACATGCTATCGCAGGGAAGGGTCCAAATTGCTAACACGTGCCAAGAGTATATGCGCAAGCAAGGCCTTAGTTAAAAAACTTAACAGACATTGCACCGATATCATCGGCAAAAGAAGTGCCAAACCGCGCACTACGTGCCTGTACCATGCATACTATCCAAAAAGTATATCTCCTTGCTTGTCAAGGTAATCGACGGGGCGCTAACAGCAATCAGAGCGGTGTATTAATGTACGTCTAAGTGAACACCGCAATAAAGTGCGTAAAGGGGCGGATGGGCATCTCTCGGTGCACTGTCGAGAATGCGGGTGTGAACCATTTCTGGATAACACCGTGGTGTTGTACCGGGACTCGGACAGTGATTCCAGATTAATCGTCGAGGCTGCTGAGATGAAGAGGGACGATCTGATTGCTGTTAGCGCCCCGTCGATTACCTTGACAAGCAAGGAGATATACTTTTTGGATAGTATGCATGGTACAGGCACGTAGTGCGCGGTTTGGCACTTCTTTTGCCGATGATATCGGTGCAATGTCTGTTAAGTTTTTTAACTAAGGCCTTGCTTGCGCATATACTCTTGGCACGTGTTAGCAATTTGGACCCTTCCCTGCGATAGCATGTATCTCTTTTTGTACGATTGTTATTTTTATGTTGTCTATGTTTTCTCCCTTTCCCTTCTGGTGGCGACACCTATATATTTGGTGTGCCGCCCATTAAAACCTTAGTTGAAAGTAGCGCTTGTCCCGTGTGCTTCGTTTGTGTAACGTGTCCTTCGCGCTTATAGAAAATAAGGGTACAAAACGGCAGCGAGTTTGGGACCCACGGCCTTCCGTAGTTTGTGTGCATACTCATGCAAGGTCGCGTACTCATGCAGGGGTACGTTGACTGAACTATACGAGGTTCCCAGTTTCCAGGTTGCTTGCAATTAGATTACTAATCAAACGTTAACTCGTTAGATAATTAGATAATCAAACGTTAACTCGTTGTGGTAGTTCAGCAGACGAGTGGTGTTAATAAGCTCGGAGGTGCGGGTTCGAATCGCGGCCATGTTGCCCTCATTTGGATGGGGTTGAAACGCCAAAACACCCGTACTTAGTGGCACGTTAACGAACGCCAGTTGGTCAAAATTAATCCGTGGTCACTCGCTATATACGACGTGCCTCATAATCACATTGTGGTTTTGGCCCTTAAAACCCTAGCAAATGTTATATTTAAACTTGCGCCGTAGCCATTTATGTCACTGACAGTGTAGAAGGGCCGACGAGACAAACGAAGTACTCATCGTCTCGCCTCATGAAGCACCAAGCGATGCAAACGTGCGCAGACATCCATTCAGTATGGCACTTATCGTGTGGCGACGGAGAGCTATCAGTGCACTGCAGTTCTAGGAACAAGAGCATGTCAAACCGTGCTTGCGTCTCTGTCGATTGATCTCAACATGGCTTGGCGCCCGCATGTCATCGACGAAGGCTGACGAACCTGGCTGAATTATAGCACATGCTGTCGGAGATTAATCCTGTGTCGAAAGCCGCACGTCGTATGCCGCCGCTTTTGCAGGTGTTCTGCGAGCGGCTGAGAGAGTGCCGAGTATAGTCACTTGATGACTTCGGTAACATATTTCATAATATGTGGCTATCTTATACTTACGTTAGTGAAGGAAAGAAGTCCTGGTTGATGAGCACCTTCAGTGAACACCTATCTATCATTGAGGTGCTATGTATTTGCGCAGCCTGTGATTTCTGGCGGTGGTTCAGTTGATTTAAAAGCGAGAGAGAGAAAATAAATAAGGAAAAAAAACAATCACAACCACACACACACGAGAGCGTTCCGCTCAGAGGCGCTCTGACAGGCCAGTGGATCGCAGGAAGGCTAGTATCGCTTGTAAAGCCTTCCCCAACCCCATTGCAGGGTAGCATACCGGATACAAACTTCTGGTTAACCTCCCTGCCTTCCTCTGCACTTTCTCTCTCTCTCAGTTGATTTAACATTGTTGTTGTTGTTGTTTTCGTCTTTAATTGCCGTCGAGTCGTTGACGACTCATTGTGACGCCATGAATGTATGAACGCCAGTAATATATATTCAACACGAGTTCTTTAAGCTTACCTAGACGTTTGCCTGTGACCTGAAGAATACATTTAATCATCTCGTGTGTCCGTGATCTAACTTTTCTTCTCTTATTCCGCTTTTTCTAGCATTAATTTTCACACTGTTATACCGGCAGCCCTGATGACATAATTAAAATGACGAAGTGTTTGCTTCGTGACTCTTGCTTCGAACGAACATTCAGCATTACGCTATTTAGTGACTGAAATATTGGTCCGTTTGACAATCCTCGAGATTCTCAAGTCTACACCGGCACCATAGTTGAAACGCAATCGGACGAAGAGAAGAGGGAGATGGAAGAAGGGATATGTACTGAGAAAGAGACCATGGGTTTTCGAGTACGCGGGTTCGATTCCCGGCCAAAGCGGCCGCATTTCGATGAGGACGAAATCCAAACACGTAGTTTGATTGGGTCGCGCTACTGGTCACTACGCAGTTTGAACTGCGTAGTGACCAGTAGCGCGAGTATACAGTGTCGTTTGGCGCATCGACAATGAAGTGCACGCAATTCCACCGTCGTTAAAGTGTCTGTTTATCTCTCTGCAATAAGGTCCCCAGAAAAGTGTTATTCTACAGCCTCGTTTTCTAGCAGAACAGCAGATTCACACGTGGCTGAGAGCGAGCACGCGCTATCGTACGAGGCTGGAAGGCGCACTTCACTACGGAGCATCCATATCTATGGGCCTATCGGTGGTCGTATTAGAACAAAAAGGCTAATAACGCAGGAAATGCGACGGTAGGGAGCTGAGAGCTGTTTTCGAAAGCCGATTCTGCTGTTGGACATTTAGTGCTAGAGACTAAAGACGAAGGAACAGAATCCAACACGCGTGCTTGCATTCAACGCTAACATGCAGTGCGTTGATAACAGGTGCTCGTGTTTTGTCCTCTCCTACGTCTTCGGTCTCGTTTTGTTACCCATAAACGGGCATCGATGACAGATTCGCCAGGTTCATCCTCCTGGTTTTGCTGCGTTCTACCGTGAGCTAACAAGAACACTGTGCGAGAGCCTGTAGATCCGACCATACCATTAGGCGACCATACCAGTGTAATGTAAATTCTTGCCTCGCAACGTTCGAAACGTATTTCTGAAACAATAAATTTAACGCCAGAAACGCGATCACATTAGAGAGCAGGCCATGAAAACGAGACGAGCGCGTTTCTATGCATATTTCTGAAAGCCTATGACATTCGAAAAGTTTATTCCTGTTCTTCTTCTTAATAATAATAATAATAATAATAATAATAATAATAATAATAATAATAATAATAATAATAATTATAATAATAATTAGTAGTAGCAGTAGTAGTAGTAGTAGTAGCAGTAGTAGTAGCAGCAGCAGCAGCATTGCTTAGACAGCTGTGAAGTGTGGCTGTGGCGAAACTTCCCGTATTTGTTCTGAACTGTTTGTCCTAGCGTTTATTTTCTTTAGCGGCGTGTTATCCGTGTGCATTGCATATATTGTGCAATGTGTACAGCGATTCGTTGCGAAGATTACGCATCTTGTGATTGTTGAGCAACGTTCGCGCTTTCTATGCGTTATCGTCTTTCGATAACTTTTGAACGGAGCGGGGCGTGCGCAATCTCTTCGATTGCGTAAGCAAACGCTCCTTCTGACACGGCCGTGCCCTGTGGGCTTCAAATATTTCATGTAGCGGGCTGTTCATTGTTATAACTATGTGCGTAAAAAAAGAGACGGAGAGAGTGAGACAGATGGCTACAGTTAGGAATGCGAGAAAGTTCTTCCACTTACATTCAGCATTTAAAGGATAATAATTGTTGGGTTTTAACGTCCCAAAAGCACGATATGATTGCGAGAGACGCCGCAGTGTAGGGTTCCGGAAATTTCGACTACCTGGGGTTCTTTAACGTGCACCTAAATCTAAGTACACGGGCCTCAAACGTTTTCGCCTCCATCGAAAATGCGGCCCCCCGCTGCCAGTATTCGATCCCGCGACCTTCGCGTCAGTAGTTGAGTTCCATAACCACTAGACCACCGAGGCGGGTGGCATCTAAAAGAAAACGTGGATTATCAGCGTCTTTCTCCACTGAAGCAATCATTCGGTAAGCGATACACTGATCCAATCGAGTCTGCTTAGGCTCAAGGACAAGTCAGAGGGGTCGTTGATTTTCATTTGAGTTCTGATTACCGAGCGGCATGTTACGAGCGTGGAAAACATATTTTTGGTTTAAACCGGTTAGATGCTGAAGGCAGCATGCCTTTGGAAGTACAGTTCTTTACTTCCAAAACAGTTCATTTCAGTACAAACAGAAAACGGTCCATTTCTAAATGAACTGTTTTCTCGATTTCCTTGTTGTAAAAGCCCTTCTAATTTGCACAACCACATACTTTGAGGCACAGCATCGTACGAACGCTTGACAACTTTATCGTGCCTGACGAGAAACTATGTAGGAAGGACTCGGGCGCTATTTCTCGCCCGCTAACCTTTTATACGTAACGAAAGAAAAGGGTGTTATCTTGTTCAACACATTGTTACAATGATGTACCATAACACCCCCCCCCTCCATTTTTTAAAAGTATAATCGAAAAGAAAAAAACCGGCGCGGGTAGTACTGTACGGTATCTTGTAATATCCCACTTCCTTGATTTCAGAGACCTTTACTTCACCTGATTTTTTAACGCTGTCAAGCATGATTGATGAGGCAGGTGATCAATGCTAGGGGGCAACGTCACGTGGCTGGAAAGGGTGAGCCATACGTACGTTTGAACAGATAAGGTGACCGTTCGGAAGGTGTCACTCGAAGGACAGCGAAATGCGGTTAATTGGGTCGTGTCTTATCTCTGTAGATACAACGCCCCAGCTCCATGCCTTTCCTCTTCGTATCTCTCTCTCTCTCTCTCTCTCTCTACAACGCCACATACAGATCGTTCGGTCCCATAGATTACGACTGTCGGGCTCCTTCATCAGGCGGCATTGTGTTATCGGGCCCAACGGTATAGTTCCGCAAGACGATGGCCGCGGGTTGATGTTATCGTTGAGGTCGCCCGTCTTGTAATTTGCCATCGAAACCTGTTTTGTTCTAACCTGGCTGGCTGCCTGATTCCAGAGTATGTACTCTAGCTATACGCATGGCCTTTTCTGCGCCGAATTCTCAGTACACTTATGCTTTCGCTGCTGGTCATCCTTTGCAATACTGACCTACTGGTCTTTTCATCGTAGAATTTCACGTGTACAGATAATGCTTCACCCCAAATTTCCACCCTCTTTTATAATTAAACTTGATAAACAATCGCGTATACTCTACACGATGGTATACAACTCGATTTATCTCGGAAGAGCCTCGTCGAACATAAACAGCATTCTGCAATGCTAAACTAACTCGTGAAACCACTGATCTTTATGATGAAATTTCCGGCAACACTCACGAAATTTCATCATGGATTTCCTTGTGGCTTCGTGCGACAAATCGGGTGGTTGTCTTTTTTTCCCATTCATGCACACCAACTAACTACCTCAACTTACTGCTTCACGAGATAAGGCCCGCATTGTAACTTAGCTTTAGAAACCAGACTCGGCTTCGTGAAAAGAGGTCAGACCCCCCCATTATCTATGTTCTTGCGTGTGTTTGTATGTGCGCGAACATATGTACGCATACAAAGCGTAAAAATGGGAAGGGAGGAGGGCTGTGAACCTCCTCCTCCCACAACTACCCCCCTCCCACCCACTGGTTACGCCAATGTGTCGCTTCTTTGGAAAAGAAAATGGGTTGTGCTTGCAATACGCCCTATTAGCACGCGTACGGTTGTATGTCATGTAGTACGCCATAGCGATGTTATCGCACACAGAAAGTCGCGTTTTGCAGACGTTAGGAGTATCTGTGCTAAGTGGCGATTTATTGATCCGTTAGGGTTGTAACAATTAAGCGACATGTCGTATTCGGGCAAGAAAACGTGTACGATGAACTCTGTGCGCGAATTCACGTTTTCGCATTCTTGTATCAATCATACACAATTCTGTGCGGTGAATCAAATCTGCTGTTTTGTTAAAGACGTACGATTAATATATGGTTGACACTTCTGAAGCCAACGCAATGCATACACTACGGCTATTATCGGGTGTACTGTTTAAGTGACGATAACAGATTTCTATCGAAAGGTGGTCAGCGCAATGTTACACAGTGCCTGACGGTAGTTGGCCATCTTGTTTATGAAAACGAAACAATACAATTAAAATTAGATTTGGATATGAAGCTATGTTATTAGTAACGAATTCGTATAGCTACGTTAGTTTAGTGACAAAGCTTGTGTTAGTGGCCGGAACTGTCGTGTTTTTACTTGTCTGTTGAGCAGAATACAAGGCGATGACATGCACATGATCTGCATTCGTCAAAACGAAAATATTGTGATAAGGAAGAGGAACGTTCGACGTCAGCATAGCTCTTCCTCGGATTTATTTGGTGGAAAAACACTCGCCAATCACAAGACCCGCTGATACCTTTATGAGCAATCGCTCGTGTGGCAAGCTAAGCCTTGAAGTGCTACTGATAGCGCGCTATCAGGCGAATGTACCAGATTCATCGACAAAATGCCGGAACTTCCGTCCAAAGGCTGTGACAATAAGAGCGAATCGTATGTGTCTGCAGTTCGCTCAGGTTTTCTCAAAATGAAAGCTCAAAGGAAACGCCAGAGACATTTCATACGTGGTCGCAACTCTCTGCTCTGCGATAACACATCGTGTATTACGTGCATAGAAAGGGCGCACTAGCAAATACGCAGTCTCGTAGTGTCTCATAATCTCTTGACATTTTAGGCGATATCTGTTCAGGTCACCGTAGCGGGACTTTGCATAAGGAGTGGGATACAGGGTTGAATATGTGCACGATAATTCCCAAGCTCTAATCAGATAACTGTGAAGACCGCGCAACAAACGAAGGAAAAGGAAACGGCAGCCGTGACGCTAAGGCACATCAACGAATAAAATAATGTAGCTCATGTTATGTGGTTAAAACGAAAGCGGGGAATTTGAGTTGGGCAGGCTATTTAATCGGTGGTGCAGATGGCTCATGCTCTACTGGAGAAATTTGTGGCGTTGGATGACCCGAAGGTCGCGGGATGGAGTCCTGGCCGCGGCGGCCACATTTCGATGAAGGCAAGATGTTAGGGGCCCGTGTGTTTAGGTTTAGGTGGTCGAAATTTCCGCAGCCCTCCACTATGGTGTCTCTCATAATCATAGCGTGGTTTTGGGACGTTAAACCCCAGATATTATTATTATATTAGGACAAGCAATATGCTCGAAATATAGTGACGGGAATTATGATGATGCTCGCAAATGTCTTTTTGGTGCCATCTACGACATGAGTTCACTTAGCTGGCGTGTTGCTTTGGGGGTGAGTCCTTGGAACACGCTTCCCAATGCGATGGCAAGAGGAAGAACTATTGTAACACACACGCAGTTCGCCCTGAAGAAGCGTTACTGCGAATCTCTCGCGCGAACCGGCAACGCAAACAAATGCTAAGGCGCCATTGTTCCAGCACTTCCGCAATCGTTATCACCAATCGCGCAACTCCTATAGGTGTGAAGCGTCTCAATGTGCCTGCGATAACGCGCACTTTAGTTGACCACGTAGAAAACAAAGCGCGCGCGCGCATGTGTGTGTGTGTGTGTGTGTGTGCGCGCACTCTATAGTGCAGAGTTTGCTATAGTGCTCGTTGGATTGCCTCAGAAAGCCACGAGGTCCGTGAAAGAATCTGCCACGTCATTACGCGCGTAGATGACGCGATAAGCTCTAATCTCGAAGCATAATGGAATTTCACTCGATGTTCAAGCGTGAACAGAACGAGAGGTTCAGGATCACGCTCACGCCCGTCCTCCCGCTGCTCGTTTATAAACACTTCTGTACTGGCTTAGCGTGCACGAGACGCTGGTCCTTTGTAATGCAATCGCGAGATGAATGTAATCTCCACGGATCACGCGCTTGCTAAAGCTTTGTTTGCATTCCTGCAATCGAGCACTCGCGGAAATAGGAGAATGTAAGGCTTGCGAGTGCAAGAGGCAGAGTCTAGGAAACGGAGTGGTACTTGCGATAACCCCTGTCCTCTATAACCCATTCTGCGATAATGTCTGCGCATATTCGACGTCAAGTCCACTCGATTGGCCTGCATATTCAGTTGAACCAGTTCAAGTGGTGCAAAAATAACCGAACATGGCGACATATACACGTAGGTAGAGGAGCCAGTTAGTTCTTGACCGCAGTTGACGTCTGCTGTTGAATGGCGTCTCTTTTGTGTACGCACTGTTCGTAAAGGGTCAAGAGTGAACAGACTCTTATTTGTACCATGTGCAACTTGCGAGTGCCATACGGCTTGGAAAGCACTATGCCGCACTCTTACTTCTGTAGTGTTTTCGTTTCCGTTTACAAAGACCGTGTAGCTCATATTGTTTATGCATCTCTCAACAGATAACTTCGGCGTGAAAGGAATCGCATACTTCTTCCTAAGCAAAGCCACATCAACAGTAACCGTAAGACGTGACCCAACACGCCCCAAACGCATCGTTGCTTCTGTCGCGCAAGGTGCTGGAGATATTTGGTTTAGATGCCTAAAATAGTACTGCTTTAATGTTTGTTCCTTCCAACGCATTCCATGTTTTCGCCTTATAACCCGTGTTTAGTGTAGATAGGCATCTATAGATGCGTGTTTATTGTTCGGTTTAACTCGGGAGAAAACTGTAGGTACACGTCCACCTTTGCGCATACGTAAAAACCGCATACTAAGCGTTGCTTCGTAGAAATATTCACAATCGCTGTTTCTCTAGGCCAGTGGTAAGAAATTTCGACTGCTATGCCGACTGCTATGCCGACGAGGCATCCGGTTGACTACCCTATTTAAAGGGCAGAGATGAATGCAGTAAACGGATGTAGTCGTAGATCTACGAGTCTGCAGGACAGCCCGCAGCATTCGCATTGCCACCATTGCCGCAGTGCTCATACCCTGCAATTCGTGCGATAATTCTTGTCTGACAGGCAGGGTTAAACAATGTGCGAACATCCTAGAGATATCTCATGGAACAGTGACCGCTGATTCCTCGTAATCGCGTTGTGCTAGAGTAATAAGCTTTTTTCTTCTAGTTTTCTTTTTTTCTGCCACCTTGCTGAGTCGTGTGGTATCGGAGGCTGTAGCGCATGGAGCGATCTATAATTGAACTCGCATCGTAGCACTATCTTG
Source organism: Rhipicephalus sanguineus (assembly GCF_013339695.2). Lineage (NCBI taxonomy): Eukaryota > Metazoa > Arthropoda > Arachnida > Ixodida > Ixodidae > Rhipicephalus > Rhipicephalus sanguineus. The sequence continues at coordinate 144,313,247 of NC_051181.1, read as the reverse complement.
CGGCGAACAATGCGGAGAAATAGGATTGGGGCATTTCGCGAATCCTGGCGCGATAGCTGCTCTAAAGTAAGTAGGTCGAATTTCTTTCCCGGCTTTATTAAGGCCTCTCATCTCGTCGTTGGTATGGGACTCTGTCCACTTGACACTCTATCAGCACTGAGTGTTCTGCAGTATACGTCTATCTTTCAGCTCATTGCGGGTCATGCGGATGTAAGCTTTTTTAAAAAAAAAAAACACGAAAGTGTTTTTTTGGTGGAGCCGGGGTCCACCACGGCTCCACCGACGTATTTCGGTCATGGATATGACGTTGTAAAATATAAAGACTAACAGAATGCAAAGAAAAAACTGGAAGAAAGAGTTCCGTCACCGGGAGTCGAACTTACGACCCCTCGCTCCGCAGCGCGCTGCGCGAAACTAATCGGCCATAAACGGCATGTTCTTCGCCATGCTAACCACGAGCTATTTATATACACCATTTGCCGGTGGCGGTACTCAGAAATCGGTGGTACATCAGCGTGTTTTCGTTATCACGAGCGAGATGGCGCGAAGGGCTCGAAGAGCGCGCTTTAAAGGTCGTCGCCGCACGCCTTGCGATGAGCGCGCGCCTCTACAGGGCGTATAGTCGCTCGTGCGCGCGCTTATCTCGTGACGGCGGTGGTTTGTACATCTTGTGCTCTCACCGCAAGTTTGCGTTGAGAGCACAAAGGACACTTCGCTACTGCAGTGGCCGCTTTTGCGAAAGAAGCGCGCTGCTTACACAGAAATAAGCTACAACTGTGACAGTTCGCGCTCATCCTGTGTATGTTCCTTCCGTGCGTCTTCTCTGCTTGAGCAGCGCGTTGCAAGTTTCGAGCTGCTTGCCGTTCTTCGCGTGACATTACAACTTGTTGCTATAGCATTCATTCCTTCGCCCTTGGGTCGAAGGAATGCACAACAAACACTCAACTACGTCTGCGAAGACATGTTTCACTTTCGTGTTATACCGATTCCTATGACAGAGGTGTCAGCCGTGTTTTTTTTTTCAATAACACAGTCATTTTGTTGAAGCAGCAAGATAAATGGGCTCATGAACTTGTGGAAACATTCATCATCAAAATGTTGGGTGATGACTGCATATCTGAACCTTCTGTTTGTTTGCTTGATTGCGAGGCACGCACGCTTAGCGATTTCTTTCACGTGACCTGAAATTCCTGCGCACGCGTGGTGTTTGTTTTCCGTGCGTTCGTTTTTTGTTTCGATAAACTTCAGTTGTTAGACAGCGCTTGTACTGTGTCCTTCTCGTCTTGTGTCTCCGTTTTGTTCGCGATGACTTTCCGCGTACGCTGCGTACGTTTACATCAGTGGCGTAGCCAAGGAGAGCGGAAGGGTTGGGGCGAGGGGGTTCAAGTCCTCCCCTCCCCCGAAATTTTTCAATTTTGCATGTGTATATATAAAGGCACACATACAAACGCACGCACGAGCATACATGAAGTATGGTCGATCCCCCCCCCCTCCCGAAAAAAAAGTTGGCTTCGCTACTGGTTCTCATGAACGCTCGCTCACGGTCACCGAACGCACATATATGTAACGCATGCCGCATGTAAGCAGACACACTCGCTGTACACGAAGCCACGAGTAAGCTGTCGTGTGGCACATCTGAAACGGCGCTTTTATCATGGTTTAGCAACTCTATCTGGGATACGTCTTCTAAGGGCACGATTGGTTAGTTCCAGGGAATTTACGTGCCAAAACCACGAGATGACTAGGAGGCATGCCGTAGTGGCAGACTCAAGAATAATTCTGACTACCTGGGGTTCTTTAATGTGAACCTAAATCTAAGTGTTAGACGGGTGTTCTTTTGCTTTTCGCCCTTTTTGAAATGCTGTCGCCATGGCCGGGAAACGAACCCACGGCCTCTGACTTGGATCAAAGTTTCAGTTGAAAGACAGGCTTGTCCAGTCCATTTCCTTCATTTTCTCTGTGTGCGTGTCTTATTTTTCCGTGCGCTGTTATCACGGATGAGTTATGACCCGCCCGACTCGTCATCGTCGAGCTGTCTGCGTCATGTGACGATCGCGAGCCGAAATTCATCGTCAGTGACATGTGGCTTGGTCTCCGAGTGATAGACGCGCTTGAAGAACAGGGTTCCTTTCTTTCCTGTGCTGCCCTCTCGCATCTTTCGCAAGTTCGTTCAGATCACGTGATAAAACAATCCTCCCGTTCCCTTGTAGTCGCCGGGTTTCTCAACACATTGCAATCCTTTCAATGAGCAGCGATACGATCCAGCCAGGGTATCGGCGCTATAGCCGAAGGCGTCAGGCTGTCCCGCTCTGCAGCAGTCTTGATAGCGCTTGATGTTTGTTTGTTAGATACACGGGAGAGAGAGAAAGGGATCACGAAAACAAAACTCAAACGCGTATTGGTTTACAGCACAAGTGAGCCTCCAGTGAACGAAACGATCACCAGCATAGTACACGGATGACAGGCTGTTCTGGCCATGATCGTACACCTGCAGACCGCATCTGCACTCCGTGGAAAAAGTCTGTAAACGTAACATATGAAAGCGAATGCCTACCGACCGACCGACCGAGTGAGTGGGTGAGGGAGCGAGCGAGCGGATGTGGGTGGGTATTTGATTCGATTCGAAAGACAACTTACTATCCGAAATATTCTTGCAATCAAAGAGCGAGAGAGAAATACATGACAAAGAAAAGCAGGGAGGTTAACCTGGTACTAGTAACCGGTTTTCTATGCTGCATAGGGGTGGGGAAATGGGTTTCTGAAGGAGGACAGAGTGAGGTAAAATAAAAACGAAAAAAAAAGTCAGTTTCGCCGCAATGGCGAAGCAATGAATGCGATAGCAAGAAACTAATTCTATACGAAGTGAGGCTCGCCAATGGATACTCTCAGTTTGAACAGCGCTCCTATTGCAAAGGCGGCCGAAGCAGCGAAGGAAACTAGCGTGCTTCAAGTGTCGAGCTGTGACACTTGATAGTTCGCGCTCATCTTCTGTTTGTTCGTTTAGCGGCGTCCCTTGAGCTCGAGCGACTTTCGTACGCTACGTAACATGAGCGCGGACATCACGGTGAAAGCTCGAAACATTCCTCTTCTCCTCACCACGAGAAAACCGCGCGAGCAGACAGCGGAAGGGCAAGGTTCTCCGTGCGCAAATATAACAAGCGAGCGAGCTCGCCGACGACTTTTAAATCCGCCCGTCGCGCTCCTCGCGCCATCTCGCTGGTAATGAAGAAACGATTATAAGCGCCTGCCGTCTCCTTGTCCTGCCGGCGGTAAAGGGTGTGTATATAACGCTCGCCGTTAGCTACCTGAAGGATCTGCGCTTTCTGGCGTAGTGGTTAGCGCCACGCGCCGCGGAACGAGAGATCGCTGGTTCGATTCCGCGCTTCGGAAGCATTTTTCTGAATTATTTTTCTTTGGGACTTTGATATATTTATACATACTTATACATATACGGTACATGATGGCGGCGACGGCGACGGCAAAATCGAGCCGAGACTGTCCATATAATTTCTATCGCAATAAAAAAGATGCACACATTGTTCTACCGTTCTGTCACAACGACTCTGATCGGACAATCAAAATGTCAACACGTAGTCAGAATGTGCTTTTAGGGCCTATAGAAGTGACATCGGAATTGGTGTATCAGCCAAGTCTGCATTACAGAACATGTTTTGTCAGCAAAGGTAGCGCCTGATCACACGGGAATCGCGAAAAGAAAAGAAAAAAAAGAAACCTTCAAGCCACTATACTTCCACAACGGCGCCTCTGAGCGCCCCTGCCGCCATCTTGGTCTGGTCGGAAGGAACATTTCTCCATCTCCATATTTGGCGCTTCGGCCATCCCAGAAAGGTAACGCATATTCTGTGGGTTCTCGTATAATATGTAACATAATATTTATACCTCGTTGCAGTCCATTTAGCGCTGCTGAATTGTGCCATCGCAGCATTGGCGGAGCAGTAGAATCACACAGCAAGTTCCGCTTATCGAAGCTAAGCCGCAGGCACGAGTCATGTGTCTGTGGTCTATAGCCTCGCGTCAGCTTTCCACCTTTGACACCTGTGATCGCAGGCGAACCCTTCCGCTGCGTTTGCCCTCCACAAGCTTGAACCTGGCAGCCGTCGGTGACATCGCATGTGTGCCTATCTACAAGGGCCAACGCGAAGCGAATGCCTGTCGCGGTCATGTTTTTCCAAGCGGCAGTCCAGCCTTGACGACGATATGCGCGCTCTCGAGCGGATAAATGTAGCCGCTCGTGCGGTGTTTACATGTTTGCGCGCGGCTCCGCTGGTGCCAACCTTCTGCATGCTTTTCCACTCGTTGCGGCCACCACACTCTCGATTCACGGGAAAGCGTGCTGCTTCTTACCGGAGATCTTAGAGGCGGTGTCGACTGGGTGGATGTCGCTCTTCGCTCGCTAGGTGCCACTGCCATGCTAGTGCATTTAGAGGTACAGCTGTATCCTACTAGAAAATGGATAGCCAGAATGCTAGATTGGAATAGATGTAGAAGGATTGAAAGCTGGGCCAGTTGGTGACCGTACTTGAACATTCTTGAAACAGCGCAACGACGACGAGGACGAAAGAAAAGAACCTCAAACCATAGCGCTGACTCGCAACTGCATGTTTATTAAAAACATATGAAAGAAGAAAATTAAGAAAAAGGCTCAAATGAGGTCACGTGGCTTTGAGGGGTGTGTAGTCTTTTTCTTCCTTTTCTTCTTTCATATGTTTTTAATAAACATGCAGTTGCGAGTCAGCGCTGTGGTTTGTGGTTTTTTCCTCTTCGTCCTCCTCGTCGTCGTTGCGCTGTTTCAAGAATGTTCAAGTGGAATAGATGTAGTAATACATAATTGTAACGAATAAGCTATAAATTTCTGCTGATCCACTCCGTTTCAGAGGTGATACTGACAAACATGCTGGTCATCATCACTTCTCATGTCCGCTCTTTCTGTAGGCAGTAACTTCATACACTTGCCTCTACCTAATTTGCGTGATCTCAGCATTCTCTGTGTAAATTCAATTCGTACGCCATTGCACTCATCGTAGCTCAGCAAAATAATTTTCGTTGTCATCTCGACATCTCTAGCTCTTCGTCCGATTTCTGTCCCTTATTAAAGGCATTTAGCTGTTCATACGTGTAATCTGAAATGAATGAACGAATCAATCAATAATTGTTGGAGGTTTTGCGTTTCAAAACCACGATATGATTATGAGGGACGCCGTAGTGGAGGACTCCGGAAATTTTGACCGTCTGGTGTTCTTTAACGTGCACCTAAATCTAAGTATACGGGCATCTAGCATTTCGCCTGCGTTGAAACGTGGCCGCCGCGGCCGGGATTCGATCCCGCGACCTTCGGGTCAGCAGTCGAGCACCATAACTACTAGACCACCCTGGCTGGTAATCAATCAATCTACATTCATCCATTGATTCGCCATAACCACTACTTCTTGGTTTTAGGGGCGAAGCTCCTCTTAGTCTAACCTTGTCACGCGTCCGGCGTAAGGTGTAAACGGCCCATCACCGATCCTTTGCAAACTGCCCACTACTTCGTCTTTGCAAACATCCCACTACGATCCATCACCGATCCATTACTTCATCGACCATAAAGCCGTTATAATGAAGGGGGAACGGAAGCCACCTTTGCAAACTGCCCACTACTTCGTCTTTGCAAACATCCCACTACGACCCATCACCGATCCATTACTTCACCGACCACAAAGCCGTTATAATGAAGGGGGAGCGGAAGCCACGTCTAGCTACCACTTACGATGAATAAAATGTCTTGTATAAATATATACAGTGTTTGCCACGTCTTTGATGATGTACTGGGCCATCGCTTTGATTACTGCTGGGCGAAACCACTGATGATTTCACGGCGTAACCATGATTGCTTCAGGAGCTTCGCCCAAGCTCTTCATCATTCACCCGTGGATATGCTGTGATTTTTTTAGAAATTGAGAAATCGCGAACAAGCCCATAAGTGATCCAATAGAAACGCGAACAAAATATATACCTTTTCTAAGATGTGCAACTGGTTAAATGTTCTCGTATGTAGGTCTTCGAAACTGTATTACTCTTTTGACTCTTTTTTTTTTTTCAGACGCGTATACGTGTATGTGTTCGTTGTAACTGTACGGAGGTGTCGTGCAAGCAAGCACGATCACGCGTGTGCTCTTATCTCTTCACTGCGAACGGTCATCTAATGAAAGAGGTGAAAATGCCGTCCTTTGAGCAAACAAGCATTCCCGAAGCGATAGCAGCAGAGGTGTGTGATCGCCGTGAGCATGTGAGTGCTTTGTGGTGAAGCGAAGATAATAAGGGGATCCACTGTTACGCTCTGCATGGCCCTCCGACGCATCCGGATGCTCTTGAATTGTGGGCGCCACAGAGTGTCTGTTAAATCAGCAGCGCGCAGTACTAACGGACCGACTCGGTGGGCGCTGTGAGAAATAGCCATGACAGAGAGCCATGACAAATATATGAACATGCTATGATCACGCGCTTATTGTAGTAGCTCGCTTATACTATATACAGAGAGAGAGATAGAGAGCAATTTTAATTACATTCCCAGAGATGTTAGCTTGGTTTATAGCTTAACTTGTTATACTCCAGCTGTCAGGTGATGACTATATACAGGGTGTGTATAAAAATATCGGGAACATTTTTTTTTCCTAACGTGACAATGTCGCACCGCGCTCGCACCGCGCATGCGCTGTGGCGGGGGATGTGAATTTCAACACGCGCCAAGCACTAGTCACTTTAACAAGACTATTTGCTTGTGTTTTACTTCGCGGCTAAATTATATCCTTAAGCGCTAGTCGCCTGCGAGTGTTTGTTCAGGCTAGATCGTGTGTTTAGTGGACCCCTGTCGAGTGACTCGATGAAAGCGGTGCGAACAGCGGTGCGAACAGCGGTGCGAGATCGCATTTAGCATTGGCCTGACGATACCTGACGATAAAGGGCATCGCGACGACTCCCCAAACGGCCTTACAGCCCCGACTTGGCGCCGAGCAGACTATTTCCTATTCTCAAAACTGAAATTCTCCCTCAGAGGGCACCACCATGAAACCCTAAGTGCTGTCGAAGAAACTGACCCTCCAGAATTCACCTAGCGGGAAGCCTTCGAGTCGTGGAAAAGCTGTTGGAAAAAGTGTGTCGACACTCAAGGGATCTACTTTGAATACTTTGAGGCTTTTTAGCCGTATTTCTAATAAATCCATTTTCCGAAACCTTCCTCGATACTTTTTATACAAACCCTGTATATTACTGGTATGATATATTATAACTCGAATAACACTTCTTGAGCCTGCATAAGGCTGTTCAGAAGCTGAGCAGCTAACAGATTCGGTTCCTGCACGATGAAGGCACTTATTAGGCACTGAGACAATTCCAAGAGCTTTGATCAGTACAGTGGTACTTTGCTTATTAGTCACGGTCAACAAGGAAGTGGAATTTTTGCTTCTCACCTTTTGTTCATTGTCATCTGCCTCTGTGCATGTCGTTGACCAATCTTTCTTTTAACATCGCCATATCAATCGCATGTTCCTTCCTTTCATCCCTGGTGTTAAGATTCTTTTTTTGTATTGCGTTTCGACTGTTTTGCGAGTCTGAGACCGTGTTCTCAGATGACACCTGAATTAGTAGACATTGAAGGTTTTCCTGCCACTAGACATGTCGCATCTCACATGCACGTGGTCAAACTGAGTGAGAGAGAGAGAGAGAGAAAGAGAGAGAATACAGAAAGGGTAGGGAGATTAACTAGAATACGTTCAGTTTGCTACCCTATACACGTGGGGAGGGGAAGAATGGGCTAAAAGAGCGAGAGAAGAACCATGAGTGCACACAATCCCCGATAAACATGTACAGTGCAATGCATCTACAGGTGATCACCTAATTCAGTGAGGTGCTGAGAATATTTATTTATTTATTTATTTATTTATTTATTTATTTATTTATTTATTTATTTATTTATTTATTTATTTATTTAAGCGATGACTGTCGCAGGCACAGAAGAACGGACGTGCCGGGTCATTGTCGTCTTTTGCGAGTGAAAACATTTCCACAGACGTCAACAGTGAGGACAACAAACTATAGAAGGAAACTGGCAAAGAAAGAGAGAGAGGGGGGGAAGCTAAGATACCTTCTTTCATGTAGGATCGTTTCTTTACTTGTTGTTGAGCCTTTTTCACCGCACGAAGTATAAACCAACTAGTCCACCAACAAATATAGGAAATACATTATCGAGAGATGGGGAGGACAAACAAAAAGTGTAGAAATCAAAAGCACTCGAAAACAACGGAGGCATCATCCTTAGCTGTTCCCTGGACATCTGTTGCTTCTCTTTCACTCGGAGGACTCAATCTCGGCTGTGTCTACGTTCTCGCGAGATTGCGCGATAAGCAAAATACTGTAACGTCCGTCCGCATCAGCCGGCCATAGAGTGTGAAGGAATCTGGGAAGAGATTCCACCGTGGCCGCAAAAAAAGAAAAAGAAAAAAATGCTGCGTGCTTTCCTGCCGCGCGTTTCCCTCCATTGTTCTCGAGCGCGAGAAGCGTATCTCCTCGAGTGCTCCCGTCGGTGATAAGACATTCAAAGCCGGATCATCGAGCACATCCACTTGGCTACTCTGAATAGAGCGACCACTTCAAGGCCCTCCCTATATCTCTCCATCTCTCACCGCAAGTTTTTTTTGTCTTTATTCATCGAGTGGCGATAAGGGCGCCATCTAGCGTGTCGAGCGTCACATTCTCTTACCTGGCTTACGCCTGATCGTCTTGAGTGCCCTGTGTCATTCGCGAGTCATTGTTCGCCTGCACGCGATGGATGTCCGCGTGTTCCATCTTTTGTATACTTTAGCGTTCCTCTTTTTTTTTTTTCTGCCTTATTCTTATACGCAGAGTCAATTATTGCCGTCGCACTGTGTAAACACTGCCTCGTGGCTGCTCGCTCATCGCGAGGGATTGCATGCGCGCGGCGGCATTGTTCGCAGCGCGATACGGCGATGCCCAGTGCGACGCCGTTGGAACTGTTTACTGGACATTTGGCGCCGTGTTCGAGTGGCGAGTTGCGGTAACGACGCGACCTGTGGAATGTGTTCTTCACCTCTCCGCATTAGAAGTGTGCTTTCTTTCTACGGGGGGGTCGGTGCTCGATATTGTTTTCGCTTTCGGGACGCGCGTGCTTGGTTTTGTTTTACTTTCTCCAGTCATTTTTTTTCTGGAGGCTTTGGATCCGTACAAGCTGTTTCATCGAATACGAATACTCGGAAATATGGTATTTAATATTGAAATGGCAGAATAGTCGGTATTCAATGTCCCGACGTTTGTGACGAGAGCACACGAGAAAGTAGGCTACGTTATGGCCGGCTATTCCATAAACATATTACTGGTAAAGATGCACAAAAAACAAGAAATACTAGAAAGGATAAACGAGTAAGAAGAAAAAGTTATCGGAAACGCTATATACGTATACGATCTCTGGCGTATAAAGAATTGGCTGTAGCTAACGGCGTAGTCCAATAAATACAGGGTGGTCACACAGATTACCACTGATAGAGTCCGTGCAGATAGTTTTTTTATGCACTTCCATATAACACGACTATGACATATGCTCATTAACAACACAATTCTATGAAAAGGAGCATCATCATCATCATCATAAGCCTGACTGCGCCTACTGCAGAGCAAAGACCTCTCCCATGTTCCGCCAATCAACCCGGCCCTGTGCTTGCTTTCTGTCTCCCCCTCGCGCGCTTGCCTTCTCTTGGAATCCAGTCTGTTACTCTTACTGACCAGCGGTTACCTTGCCTACGCGTTACGTGCCCTGCCCATGTCCATTTCTTCTTCCTGATTTGGACTAAGATGTCCTTAGTACCCGTTTGTTCCCTGACCCACTCTGCTCTCTTCTCTTCGTGTCCCTGAAAGGTGCCCTGCAACACTTCTTCAGCATGGCCAGAAAAGGCTGCCGATCGGTAGCCGAGGCTCCTGAGAACACGCGAGCCAAACATTATACGAAGCGCGCGGCCTGAAATTTACAATTAATTCTCAGTCAGCTAAAAATCCCCCCCCCCCTCCTCTCTACAAATGACGCCATATACTCAAATCACCGCGTCACATACTCGAGCCCATTGGCTGATTTCAGCACAGTGACCTCCGTAGTTACCGTGGCCACAGCAAGATGCCGCCACGTGCCCGCTCGCTCGCTCGCGATTACACTGAAAGTAAGCCGCTTGTTCAAGGAAAAAATGAAAAGAAACTGCTCGAGGTCATGACGCGCTCTGACGAAGGGACGCATCTTCTTGTCCCCTTGTCATCCCCTTCACTGCGTAGTTTGCAGCGCGCTCGCTAGTAAGAAAGGAGAGAGAAAGCGCTTAAAGCGTGCGGCAAATCCCTGTAACTCCGCTCGTACTTGACGGATTCTAAAACAATTTGCGGCAGTCGATTCATGAGGCAATAAGCTTTTCTAATGAAGCCATTTGATAATTGCTTGAAAAGGTGTTGCAGGGCCCCTTTAAGGTTACACCTATCATTTTCCTTACGACAGCTCGCTGCGTCGTCCTCAATTTAAGTCGAACCTTCTTCGTAAGCCTCCAAGTTTCTGCTCCATACTATATAAACATGATCGCTCTGCACTATATAAACATGATTGCTCCGTGAAGGAGCAATCACGTTTATGTAGCGATTTTTTTCTATGCATGCCGATGGCACATTGCCCAGAATCTCAGCCGCAATACAGGCAAGGCGAGAGTCGTGTCTATAATACAGGAACATATTTGGTTCATATAGTGCAGCGTGACAGGCTGTGTCGTTTCCGCGTCGAGATTTGAAAGCGACGAAGTGTTGACGTCGAGAACGGCAGCAGAGGACGACCGAGCGTCTGCAGCATGGCCGGCCGGAACAGCGGGCGACCGGAAGCGGAAATTGGACTCGCCTGCTGCAGCGGATACGACAGATTGTGCGCTTTATTTCTTTCCCAGTTACAGCGACGGCACGGCTCTGGTTACGTACAAATGTACGACACAAGTATCGACAGCGTGCACAACACTGTCTGAGACGCTTGTCAACGTGACGAGGTAGAAAATTTTGCAGAAGAGAGCTCTCTAACGGGGAAATGTGAGATAGTGCGTAAGCATTATCTATAACTTTTGGTCGTTTATTGGCCAGTGAAAGATTTTGTAATTGCTTCGTAATCATCTTTAATTATTTGATTTAACCAACATATTACAACAATAACCGACATAAGCCATCTCTTGGCCAACATCTGCCGACATTTCGCAGTGGTAACTACTGCTGGTCATACGTGAGCTAATGCGGTAGACCGTATGTGAAAAATTCCATAGTCCAGAAGTCCATCACGGTTATCAGTTTTATTTATTTTTAAAGGTGGTGTGTACACTATTAGGTGGTGTCGCACATACTGCAGTTACATGGTGCACTTACTTATTGTGGCAGCTGTACTTCTTACACGAACTGTTTGATATGGTCACTCGTTGCAGTAACTGTACTGTACGCAAATGAAATTCTTTGTGGGGCATCGGTTACCATTTTCTTGCCAGTTCAGAATCTCAATATTTCTGTGATTGGCCCACTTGCACTAACGATATGGTCGGAGGAAGCAGGCACAAACGCATTCACCAACGTCACCAACGTTTAGGAAGGATCACGAGAAAATTGTCTAAGTCGCGCAACTATGAGAAAATTTCCAAATGCGTGTGCACTTCCTTATGTAGGTAAGCGCAGCTTTGCTTTCTGGTGCATAGCATCGGTTTCCACCTCCACAAAAGCCCGATGTTCTACGTGTTAAGCGAGATACGCTTGTATGTATACCGTATATATTAGAGAGATGCAACTTTCTTTCACGCCGACGCCAACTAGCGTTTTGCATCACCTCGCATGAGGCCTGCGCCAGGCCTGCGCTGAAACCGCAGCACAGTCACAGCGAAAGCTGGAAGAGCGGCGTTTCTAGAGCCCGTTAAGCTCTCTTGGGGCTACAATACAAGTACACTAGAAAGGTACCCACTACGCCATAAATCACAATTTTTGTGAAGTTGGGAAGCACTTACTAAGCCATTATTCGTCATTCTGCGGAGAAGCGAGGCACCAGCTACACGTCTGTAAGGCATTATGTGCACTTTGTTGACGCGACGACTGATGACGATGAAGAATTATGGCTCAAGCCTTTGTAATGTGTTGGAATCTTTAAACGGCCCACCAGTTATGTAATTTGCATTGGGTGACGCCCGGTCACTATTTCCCTCTCCCGTCATGCTGTATAACATACGTTGACGTGGGAGAGAGACGGGGGGGGGGGGCGAAGAACTTTACTGAGACCCCGAGGAAATGGATCATGCGCTTATGGGCTTCCTTGGCAACCAATACAAGTGCACTTGCGAGGAACCCACTACGCTATAAATCAGTGTAATTTTACTGAGACCCCGAGGAAGTGGATCATGCGCTTATGGGCTTCCTTGGCAACCAATACAAGTGCACTTGTGAGGAACCCACTACGCTATAAATCATTGTAATTTTTGAGAAGTAGGGCAGCAGGCACTGTGCCATTTTTCGTCATTCTACGGAGAGCGTTGGTACCTGCTATACGCATGTAAGGCATTATGCGCACTTTGTTGATGCTGTGCCTGATGACGATGAAGAATTATGGCAGAGCCCTTTGTAATGGGTTGGAAGCATTCAACAACCTACTCGTTGCGCAATTCGCATTGTGTGACGCCTGGTTACAGAATTTGCGTTGTGCGACGCTTGGTGCTTATTTTACTCTTCTATCACGCTATATTGCATATGCTAATATGGTTCCTTTCCGACATGAAGCCTGTATAGGACCTTTTTGCAAAGCAGTTTCAAGCACCGGCATATTGTTGCGCATGCCAAAGTTTTGATTGTAGTCAGCTCAGTGCTGACGGTTCATATTTTCACTTTGTAATTGTATAGCTCTACCCTTTTTTTGTGAGTATGTAAATAGTCTTGGTATGCAAGGCAATAAAAAAAAAACCGGCATGGCTCAGAGGTTGAATACTGGGCTCCCACGCAGAGGGCCCAGGTTCGAACCTCGTTCCATCCTGGAATTTTTTCTTATTTCGTTTTTATTTTCTTATTTCGAGCGATACTGGTTACGGACACCGGCGGCGGCGGCGGCGGACAACTACGGCGCCAAAAACGGCCGGTGAAATGATCTCATAACAGCTTTCGCTGTAAAACAGTTCGCTTTAATATGAGCGAGAGTATACGTACGCGTTCGTCAGTTTCTGTTACGTCGCATACGCCGATCACGTCGCATCAGGCGTGATTTCAGATGCTTCGAAAGATTTCGACTATTATAAAGCGCTTGGGACCAGGACAAGATATAATTTTGTGGTTTCCTTGTCACCCCGAGCGGAAAATTATCGAGCACGTCACCCTATACAGTCGGCATCGATATTAGTGTACTTTTTCAATTCATTGTACAGACCTTTCAAAGCTCATGTGAAGCAAGTGCGAGAACTTCATGATGACGTCACTTCCTACCTTTCTGTCTTCAAGTCTCTTTCCGGGCACGCGGTATATATCAGTCAAGTGTACCTTATTTAGAGCGCAGCGCTTAGGTGCCTGTTCCTGCGTTGAGCGGCGTCGCCGTTGGCGTCGTTGTAACCGATAGAGCGAACGAGGACGAAAGAGAGCGAACGCGGAGTCTGTCGATATCACGAGCCACTGGCCTCTAACCTGGATTTCTTCCTCCGTCACGCGCGCTGGCCCCTTGGTCGGAGCTCGTGCGCATGCAGGGCTGGCACGTGCACTGCGGCAGGCTTCGCTTGTCGTAACAGGGTTGTCGGCGTTTCGATCGGTTCGCGACGCCTGCAATGCACACAGTGGTGTGCGTTTCTGTGGTGGGCAATTTCTGCGGCAATATGTAACGAACGTTACATTGCTACAACTGCGGATAGCCAAAACTTCAGACACAGATGACCTTTCCCCAACAGGAACCTGCGCTCAGAATTTGCGTCAGGCAGTAGCGTAATCGTCGGTGAATTTTTGTTTTACCTTTCTCCTTGGCATATTATTTCTTCTATTGCGAATAACGGGACATGCTTTTTCAAGATCATAACATGAAGTTTACAATGTGACCAGCGCTACCGCTATCTCTCCACCGACCACAGGTGAATACGTATATCGCGCTGACAATGCGGCTAGTCGTGATTTCTGTCGCGTTTCATCTTTGTCCGAACGCGATGACACGGTCACGCTAATATGCATTGTCGCTTTTGTCATATTTGTGTTGCTAACGGGCGAGAACAATTTGTGCTTCACTTTTGGGTTGAAAACAACCGAAGGTATTTCAACCGTATCCACACGACCACTCGGATAGCCTAATCAGTCCGTACAGAACGACAGTGACGTTGGCTGGTCTGTACAATGAATTGTGGCGAAACCATCTCGTCAACGGCTGCCTTTTTACGAGCGACGTCATTGCATAACACTGAACCGTGGCATGCTTCCCGTAGGCTGAGCAGACAATCCATCTGTGAATGCGAATCCAGCTTTAAAGGGACTGATAAACATTTTTCATGCTACCTGTTTTCTTTAGTGCACGAAAAGCTTACCAGGTCACAGTGTCTTATCACGGAGTTTTAACGCGAAAAACCCCGTGAAACGTTTATATTTTCAGTGTTTGCATCTGCCACGACTATAGAGTCGTGTGGTGTGTGTGTGTGTGTGTGTGTGTGTGTGTGTGTGTGTGTGTGTGTGTGTGTGTGTGTGTGTGTGTGTGTGTGTGTGTGTGTGTGTGTGTGTGTGTGTGTGTGTGTTGGTGTGTGTATACGCGCGCGCACAGCATATGCTACAAGGCCGCGCCACGGTGGTCTCGTGGTTATGGCGCTCGACTGCTGACCCGAAGGTCGTGGGAGATCGAATCCCGGGCGCGGCGGCTGCATTTTAGATGGAGACGAAAATGTTTGAGGCCCGTGTACTTAGATTTGGGTGCACGTTAAAGAACACCAGGTGGTCAAAATTTCCGGAGCCCTGCACTACGGCGTCTCTCATAATCATATCGTGGTTTTGGGACGTTAAACCCCAGATATTAATTAACATATGCTACAAGAACTGTGAGCACGGCAGCGGTTCATATTTGTGCGCAGCGGTTTGCTACGCATGCCTGCACTCAGCGCGCATGCGCCGCGGTTCGACATGTTCCAAGTTGCCGCGAATGCAGCGCCGCTTATCAGCGTCAACTCCTTTTCTCGTAAGTAGCACAGTGTAGAACGGCGATGGATAATTTTAAGCCCTCATTCTAGCGCGCACGAAAGCGTCAGACTACGTACAGCTAAGTGAAAGACTCCATAATCCAGCTTCGAGGCTTTTCCGCTAGGCTGTGCGTCACACCGGTATTCTGTGACTGTTAAACGTGATTTGAATATATAAATCCTACTCAGATCGCGAAAACTGTGCTTGAATCTGTCACTATAACTCACGGTCTTTTCATTTCCAGCAGGATCTAACCACACGTTTTGGCCATTTGTCGGTCTCTTTAACAAAATTACACCATCTCCCGCTAAAGGGGACCATGAGCCGATGCGAAGCCGGACAGCACTTGCACGATCGCGTTCCGTTGGCGTTCGTTGGGCATGCTACGACCTCGCGTCGTGGAACGCGAAGAGGGACGCTACGCGCGTCGTATCTTCCATCTAGCCTGGCCGTTAATTCTCATAGGGTGAGAGGGGAACGCGGTCGACAGGTGGGCGAGAGGGGTGCAGCGTAGGAAAGGAGAGAGAAGGGGAGGGGACGCGCATGCGCTCGAGCTCATAGCGGCGTTGCGCAGGAGAGAATTGCGGCATGTCTAGCCCGCGTTTCAGAGAAAGAGTGGAAAGGGGGAGGGAGAGGGGAAGTGGAGAGGGAAATGTGAGAGGGAAATTGGAGAGGGTAGTGGAGAGGGGAAGAGGACAGGGGGAATGGTGAGGGGGAGTGAAGAGGAGGTGTGTGGGGAGGGTATGCGCATGCGCAGTAAGGGTGGTCACGCCGCACACCACCACCACCGGATTGAGCTCCGCCTTAAGATACTTCGCATCTAATATAGAAACCTTCTGACGCTCGTATGTTGAATAAGAGCGTCTTCGAATCGCACTTACTGCGTGTTTAATCGGGATTTGGCCTTTCGGTGCCCGCAAGTATCTCGGGCGGGTTTCCGACAGAGCAAGCGTGCGTTCAAGAAGCGCACACCAGGTTGATTAGCTTTCGCAATAAATTTGACTCTTTTGTTCAAGCAAGAGCAAACCGGATGCCGAGAAAACTGTGTGTTTCTGAATACCATAGTCAATTAGGGGATGAGCGAGAATTGATACAAATCTTAAAATAACAAAGAGCTGAGCTAGTTTATAGGTATTCATGCTAAAATACAACACAGGTCGAGACAGAAGTCAAGAGAGAAGTCTCTTATGTCCGCGTTTGCACGCCCATGGTCTTTCAACACGGATTGTTACAACGGTGTCTGCAACGGACGGACGGACCTTGCGTATAATTTATATAGCCGATCTCGAAAGTTCTTGTACGAAGAGCTCTGCCATCGCATGGAAATTTAACATTTTGCACGTTTTTGCCGTATTAGCGCCAACGTGACGATACCAGTACTTGGCCGGCGTAAGACAGAATCCTGCAGGTGAATAAATTCTGAAACACTTCCCGAACGAGACCCGTTGACCTAGTAAGCAGCGCTTTGCGAAGCTCCTTTTTGTTTTTTGTTTTTTATTTACGTCTTCTTTGTCAAGCGCTGTGAGTGGTTTTTCGCGTGTTTAATCCGTGCCTTCCATTTTCTGCACCACACAAGAATATTTTAAGCAGGTTATTCTACTATTTGGAAGCATCGAGAGTGTAGGTCATTTTAGCGCATGATTTCATTGGAAACAGAGCATTGCGCTGACAGAATATCTATAAAAATCCTAAATGACAGGGGACTCACTACCGACTTCCAACTGAGGGACGCCGCTCTCGTTACCTCCATGACATCATGTGCTTCACAGTTCGCCGTTGCCTATTGTAATCGTAATGTGAGCTTCATCGGACCACAAGCCTTTATCGCTTAGAAACGACGACCGTGTGGAATATGCATATCTGACATGACCTCTGCGCACTGTTCTGCGTTCCGCGTTCCGGCACGCGGAAAATTGTGCCGTTCCGCGCCGTTACCCGTTGTCCTTTATTTTTCTTCTGCTCGCGTTCCATAAAACAGCGGAGATGGCTGCATAGAAGACTGCACATTTGGGCTCGTTGGTTCGCGATTTGAGAATAAAAAAAATCCACGCAGAATCTTCTCTTTCGCGAGTTGTCTGCGTGAGCGTTGAGTGTTGTTCCTCGAACGTGCACCGAGTGACTCTTGTTTCTCTTCCAAGCACTTCCGGTCGAGCACTTACATCCGGTTTCCCGAATATTAAAAAAAGTCTTCAAAATAAACAAAAAAAAACTGGAACGAAATCGATGGTCCTGGTTCTAGTGAAAAGTTATATTCGATATTCGGGTTGGCAGGTCATGACGAGAGTTGTAGCGCAAAAGGGACGAAGGAGATTAAGAAGAAGCGCTGGTCCTGGTCTGTTCTGTCTTCTTCGTCCCTATAGTTTGCGTAATAGCTCTCGTCGTGCAGAGAGCTTTTATTCCAGTATATATCACGAAATTCAACGCAGCTTTCGTAGAGAGTCTTCTTCTTTTATATTTGATTTCCACCGCAGGAACAACGCATTCCTATGCTTCAGATATATTCAAATTTTGCAAACGTGGATGCATCTAGTCCAGTGGTTAAGACATTAGCTTTCGTAGCGTGGGTTCCAAGTTTAAACCTAGCCCCGCAAAGGAAATTTTATCTTGTTTTATGCATTTATTTATTCATAGCCATTATCTTCTTACGTGAGCGAGGGACGGTCGGACAATTTTCACGTTGAGTCGGCATAGAAATGCTTTCACACTTAAAAAGAAGCTCATTCGACGTGACACAAATAAGTGTGCTAAATTATAACAACGAAATGTTCATTCCGTCAACCAACATACGTTGGGGCAGGCTTAATTTGGAACAGGTGCCGAATTAACAAACGTATTCTTTTTAAAAGGCTATTTATGTCATACCGCTATTTACCCCATTGATACGACATGGGGTCCAGGCAGGTAAGTGTGGTCGAGTGGCATTTTGTGCTCTGTATCCCATGGGAGAAAAAAATTTCGGGGGGGGGGGGGGGTGGCACGGGTTCGGTGTGCCCCCCCCCCCTCCCCCCAACCTCCCCTGGCAACGCCACTGGCTAAATCTAAGTACACGGGCCTTTAGCATTTTCGCCTCAATTAAAATGCTGCCGCCACGGCCGACAGCCTATTTTCCAGTCGTATAGCCGGTCGGCGTATAGGCTTTCATCGTACGCGACCGTACGGCGCCTCGGTCGAGCGGTCGCGACCGTTCACCACGACAGGGTCCCAGCTGCGGCCCGCGAAAGCCACGGGTCTTCTTTCCCGGCGTCTTCGCGAGCGATCGGCGGCGATCGATGGGAAAGCCGACACCGGCGGCTGCCTTTACTCTCCCTTGGCCGTGGACGGCTTGTTTTCATACGTCGACAATTGTCCTCGGCCAAACGACGACAACGCGCCGTGGTGACGCTCTCGGGCTGGCGACGGGTCGTGTTCCCTCGCGCAGCTGAACGACACCTGTGAGAAGGCGCGCGTCGTCGCACTACGGGTGTTGACTTTCACTTCGATGACGCGCGAATGCGCGCGTGCGTGTGTGTGTGTGTGTGTTGTGCGTGTGTGCGCACGCGCGTGTATGTGTTGTGTGTGCGTGTGTGTGTGTGTCTGTGTGTGTTGTGCGTGCGTGCGTGTATGTGCCCGAGCGTATACGAGCGGCTGCAGTTATTTGCGGCCGTTTTGTATGTGGCCTCCGATTGTCCCTCTCCACGCTTCTCGTTTTCCAACACAATGCCATCTGGGCGCGAAAACGCTGCCGCTTGAATGACTCTTACGTCGTCGCAGTGAGGGCTTTAAACGGAGTGAGTGTGCCTGTCACGAGTTCGTTTTGCGGGTGAGCGCGAGATTTCGGCGGCGACGCTGGCCGGTGACGAGGGGTGACTCAGCGTCAACAGGAATCAGTCAGAAGTCGTCACCGTCTTCAACGAGTACAACTTCGTTTGTCAAGATGGCGTGTCCTTTTCTTCTTAGAATTGTGTAAATTGCTAGCCTTCTTGATGCAACACTTTGGTTGCATCTTCAGAAAAACTGGCGTAGCCTTGCTCAATTTTACATATATATATATATATATATATATATATATATATATATATATATATATATATATAGACGCATACATACAAACACACGCACGAGCATACACAAATGGTAGTTGAAGCACCCCCCCCCCCCTCTTCCTGAAAAAAAAAAAAACGTCTACGCCCCTGAGGTCAATACACTGGAAATGTAGTTCACTAAAAGCTTTCGCCGGTTTGGCGGTTTTGTTGGTTAACTACTGGGGTATACGTTTTATTGGTTCATAAATCTATGGAGAGGTGGCTATAACAGTGTTGGCAAGGACGTTTTCTTCGAGTTTAGATTTACTGCATGACTAGATTTACGACAAACGCAACCTACGACACGCGACCTACGACAAACGTTCAGCTTGCTCGACACGACACGCGCACGACAGCCTGGAACAAAATGACAGTGAACGTTAAACAAGCGTGATAACAAAGACACTAAGGTGAATGCAAGACCACGATCTTGTTTTTCCGTGCACGCTGACACGAGCTGCGATTTATGTAGCGAAATGTAGGCGCCGTCACCTCCTCGGCGTCCCTGTGTTTGAGTTTTCCTCAGTACTGCCATGCCGCTTCTTGACAATATGCCGTCCACACTTCTCGTCTTCGCCATAACAGTGTAGGCTTCGCGTCCTTCGAGTTGGTGTAAGATCGTCATTCGGTTCCTAAACAGTTCCTTGCTCTTATAAGGTCTGTACATGCATGACTTCAGCAACAGCGATGCTTGGATAGTGTCAGCGTTGCCATTCTGTCGTTTAATTAGCTCCCCTTGTTACTTCACACCTCATCATCTCTGTAGCAGCCAGCCAGTTGTGGTGATTGGCGTGCCTTTTGGAAGAGAAACGATTGGTTAACAGCTTAATAGTTGTGGTAAATGCAAAGGCATTGCGTATTTCAGTTATACCGAATGAAATAAAAAAGCGCCGGTCTGCTTCTCGTCCAGTTGTTTCGGTATATCTGTGCTCTATCAGCTTATGGCATCGTCAACCAACACGTCCAACAACACGTGCTGTGTGCTTATAATAAGCATATATGGCTCGAAAGTATGGTCCAAATGAAATACAAAGAAATGTATTGGCACTGCTTGTTGAATTACGAGTAGTTGCAACGCAGATACAGCGCTTTTAGGAGATAATGAAATTCGCTTCGGTTTTTCGCAAACGCAAGAGGGCATCAGAACGTCAAAATTGGAACACAGCGCCAGCATAAATTGACAGCAGCTTGTGGCAGTGACCCGCAAGGACGCGTCCCGTTCGAGTGCCGTCGCTATCTCTCCGCTGCCGTTCGCGACGTGGTTCGGCTCTGTCGACGCGGAACGTTTGTTTGAGCGGAGAGTTTCAATGCTCAGACGCGAACGTCATCCGGCTTATCTATCTGTGTGCCTCGATAAATGCGTGCACTGCTTCCGAAGGCGATCGTACGTCAGCGGATTCGCACACCACGTTCACGTAGCTGTTCACACGTTGGAACAGTTTGCAACTGTCTGGTGCACTGTGATCGTCCCCAGCTCGTGAAGTGCCTGACATAGCCAGGACATTACACCTTTTCCCTCTATTTTCCTCGCTATAGCTAGCACTTTACGAGGGACTTGATAAGGTGTGTGACTGGTCTGGTTGGTATTCTATAATGATCGTAGGCGTGCGCAAGGTTCTCCTTCAGGGGTGGGGGGGTGAAAGTTCGTCGCAGCGCCCCCCTCCCAATTATGTCAATGTATGGCGCTGACATTGCGCCCCCCCCCCGAGTCGCAGCCCCCCCCCCGTAATATGTCAATGTGCGGGGCTGACTTTGCGCCCCCTCTTAGGTGAATAGGGGGGGGGGGCGCCCCCCTGCACCTCCCCCCCCCCCCCGTGCGCACGCCTATGATAATGATGTGCACAGCGCAGAACCAGACAGAAAGTAAAAGGACATTTACTAGTGCTTATTTGGGTCGGTTGGTACATGTCCATAGAAAACGAGAAACAACGAGAACAGCAGGACAACTGGACAAGGACGGACTAAGTCAGCGCTTAGTCCGTCTCCATCCTGTTGTCCTGTGGTTCGCGCTGTTTCTTGTTTTCTGTGAAAATGACATTTGTTCTTTTGTCTGCTTCTGCGCTCCGGACATCATTATGGAATGCGTGATGTAGAGCGTATCCGAGGTGTCTTCAAATCATGACACGAATGAAAGCAGGCGCATCATAGCTGCATTACTGGCCAATCGTCGAAAACGTCGTCAGAGATCATGCCAGGGCACGAAGTCAGCCAAGCCAGACGACAGGCCAAGTAAGAGGCTAGCGATAGATCGGCTGCATGTTTCAACCAATCACGAAGTCGGCAGCAGCTCAGTCCGATGACGTAAAGTAACGTAGGACACAGCTGCGGCACGCGTGATTAAGTCGTCAAGACAGTAAAGGCTCGCACTGTAACGGAATTATTTGAAGCATGGTCGATGAGTAGACCAATCACAAAGCCACCAATGACCAATGATCCAGCCAAACACGAATGCAATGAAAACATGCGAATTGTCATCAAAGCTCTGGTCTTGAAAACAATGAAAAAGTATCGTCAACGAACTGGCCAGTTATGAAGCTGGCGATACCAGATTTTCCAAGAAACGCGTCAGCCAATCGTAATCAAAACCATATTCCAGCCAAATGTGATGTTGTACGTATTAGCATAAGCAGCACGTAAGCACGTAGAACTAAACGTTCTTGAAGACTATACCTTCCTAGGCCTACCGCATTCTCTATTGGAGAGTGGGGATGTCCGATTTCTGACTGTAATGAACAACGCAAAAAGCAAGGAAAAGAAAAAACAAACAAAAAATTAAAATAACATGGACAAGAGATTGAAGAATACAACATGGCGGCCAATACTTTAAAAAGATGAAATAATAATACATTGCCTTCATTCGATATCGTTCCGTTGAATTATTTGCCCACGAACTCTTCTTGAGGGGCGAAGCTCCTTATAGCATCACCTGGTCGGTCGTCGCTCCATGCGACGTGTCCCCGCCGTCGCGTCTCCCGTATCATTCAATAGATGGCGCTGTCCCATAGAGATGCATGCTAACTGCAGTTGGGTGACGATATACTAGATGGCGCTGTCCCGTAGAGATGTGTGCAATATGTGTGCAAAAAGGGGGAAAAAGGAAAAAAGAAAGAAAGAAGAAAAAAGGGGAAAAAAAGAAAATAAAAGAAAAAGCAGCGGCACCCTGCTCGCTAGATGGCGTGCAGTAATCAAAGCGGTGTATCGCTTTGATTACTGCTGGGCGAAACCACTGAATATTTCACGATGTAACCATGATTGCTTCAGGAGCTTCGCCCAAGCTCATCATGCACCCGTGGATATGCTGTAATTTTTTTTTTTGGATTTGGGCGCTGGTGCCTGTGTATATAATTGCTGTTTGCCATTCGTCATCCGCCTTTTTCCAATTAACACGTTTGACGTCACGATCTGCTTGCACCGGCACTTGCGTGCAATTTGGCGTTCAAGCACACTTTTGTCATTACGAGCCCTCGGCATTTATGATTAAGTGATGTCAGCTCTCGACTCCCCCTACACTGCACCGAACAAGCGAGACAGAGCATACGTGCCAGTCATATCGAACGGAAGCCCGAGTGGCGAGGAAATATTGCAGAGAAAAGCAGTCGTAATCTCTGAATGCACTGCAGGGACAGCAATCTGATGTCTATCGCTAACCACTCGACGGCAAAGCGAGCGTCAGTTGAAACACAAGAGCAATACTTCTGTAACGAACTGCAATGCGCTGGAACGTTGTTGAAAAAAAAAGCAATGTTCCAGACTGTTCTCCTGACAAGCAACTCGGCTGTTTTTCTATTTTCGTTTTTTTCCTTGTCTTAGTCATCCAATATTACTGTCAACTATGTAACTAACAATGGCAATCGCACTCTTGGCTATCTATAGAAACTCGTCGAGGGCACCTTCCACTCTAAAGCTCACTTTATATAAAGCTCACCTTCATTTTTTTTCTCCCTCTTTTTCCCCCTTATTATAGTGTATGATGTTACCCACTCCCTTCTGTAACGCCTTCGGGCCCTGAAGGTACTCAAATAAATAAAATAAATAAATACTATGATACGATAACATGCCACTCTTGCAAATATGATTCGTGCCAAGAGCTGCATTTGCTGCAGAGTCGTGCACCTGTGTATAAACTGTGCAGAGGCCGCATTGACCTATGTATTTGTACTCAAAAGTGTTATTTGCTTGGCGTCCGCTTAACATATGCACAGCAACTCGATTTCCTGTCATCTTCAGTTAAAAACAGGTGTAACCTAAAAATAATTCTGTCTGCATTTTGTCGTGGAATAGCGCAAAAAAAAAGAGGGACACAGGCAAGAGAGACGATCGTCCCTCTTGCCTGTGTGCCTGTTTTTTGCACTATTCCACGATGCGTTCATACCAACTAGCTCGGCTTTCTTAACTACTGAATTTTGTCTATGTGGATGTAGTTGACTATGTCTGTTTATTGAACAGTAGCTGAATTTAATAAGTCATTAGCTATTACAGCGACGTGCAAGTATACGTATGCATACGTATGCTGTTGTTATATACACGTAGTACATATGCTGCAGCTAACATGCGCATATGATGTCAATACTAAGTACGTAAGTGTTGTAAGACACAGGAACAAAGCGTATATGGGAAACCGCTAGTAGTGTGCAGAAACGGTCGTGGATGATGTAGATATGATGTGCCGCATGTGTATCGCGGGATAATATACGTGTATGTGAACGTTAAACTGGTCGGAATTGCGTCTATTACACAACAGAAAGAACTTGGAGCGATAGCTTACATTGTGAGTAAAAATTTTATTTACGCTCTCGATATAGTTTCAAAAAATGATAAAAACAAGGTAAACATCAGAAATATGATGAAGGTCAACCAACGCTTTATGTACGTGCATGTTTGTATGTGCGCGTGTATATATCCACACGGAAAACCCAAAAATTTCACCACCCCCCCCTTCCCTTGTTACTCCAGTACCAGGATTGGCTGCCATTTGGTGTTAAAGGGACACTAAAGGGCAACGCGATTTTTCTCGTTCCAGTAAATAACCCTTTCACGATACCAAGAGCACAACGCTTGCCGCGGAAGACGCTTGGTAAGCGAGAAAACGCGGGATACTAAAATGCAGATGGCCACACCACATAATGTTCCCGCGTCAACACGCCGGGGCGTCATAAATTTTGACAGGGTCTGTTAGGCCCTACATACTTCGTAGTTGGTAGAAATAAAATACATTATCTTCTGAGGGGGCGAGAGATTTAACCCTCCAAGATGCAGAAAATTTTGTTAGGCCAATGTTGCCAAAGTACGAAAAAAAAGCTTTAAAATACGTGACGTCACGCTGACGTTAGTGTGCAGACATTTCTACGCGAAAATGAAACTTCGACCTTTATTTTTTTGTTATTAAACCTAAGATTGTGGAATTAACGACGATAGAGTTTTCAAGTAATAGTTTATCAGTCTAGATTGATTCACTGCTTCACTTCAGTGTCCCTTCGAAGACAATTTTGGCGTGAGAGCTTTCATTATGTGAATGCGGCCCCCAGGTCGCAGAGCCTGCAGACGTTAACTTAAACTTTCCCGAATGCTAGAAATGCTTACGATATTGGTTCTATGAGCAATGAATGAAACAAGTGTCTATTCCTCTCAGCAACGCTCGGAGGGACTTGCTTACTCCACATCTAAGACTTTTACATGGCTACCATATTATATGCGTTAAAATGAGACGATCGAGCTTTCTTCTTTATTGTTCTTGTTTTTATTCAGATGTGAAATCATGGGAAACTGTGGGTGCGTTGGAGCCGCGGCTACCCGAAAATCGCGAAATTGTTAATGAACGAACGAACAACCAAGAAAGAAAATGCGCGACTGCCTATACATGCATCTACCTGGCTAACACAGCCGGAGTAGCCAAGTGTATATATATGACATCGGGCTTCTATAAGCTAGACGTCGCACGTTCGATCCATGCTGTGGCGCCTGAGGATTGATGGAACCGAAACACGTTAGCGACCGTACACCTAGATCATGGCGCCCTTGAAGAAATCCGGGTGGTCAAAACCCAGGTGGCCAAGACCTCCCAAACCTACGTGCATCGTAATATGATCTTGGAGCCAGTTATTATTATTACTATTACTTTTATTCATCGGTAATGAGAGGGAAAAGTATAGAGGGGGAAAGTCAGTAGACAAAACAAGCGAAGACGGGGGAATAGATGATGTGGCTAGAGGAACATCAGGCAATCAGAAATAAAGAAAGCAGTGGCGATAGCAGAAAACCACATAGCGATAGTGGATGAGAATGCGAGCGCTGTCAAGCACTTTGCTGACGTCATGTGGGTAAGGAAAGGACCCTGTGCATTGTAGTAGATATTGAACGATTGCGCCAACTGTACTGCCTTATCACTTTCTCGTGCGCACTTGAATGTGTCATCAGGGTACATTTCAACTCTTATCGGGTATAGCCGCTTCCAAGATATAACTCCCGTATCTATCTGCATATGTACTCATTTACATGGGTAATCATCTCCGGTTAGAAGCGTTATCTGGCGCCTGCCGATGTTAGACACAATGGATCGACGTGTCGTAAATTTGGCGTCAAGCTCACATGTGCATTCATGCGCGACGTCCGGCTTGTACGGCGAACCTTGTTCCCGAGACGGTCGCTTGTTGACGTGGCAATCGTCAACACCCGGGCCTATAGCGTCCCTGGCGCCCGAGCGTCGCAGCTTCGGTGCGGAAAAATCGCCTCCACCGAAGTGCGTCTTTTAAATACGTACGCTCTAAGAAAAGATCGTGTAAAAAGGGCGTCTTTTTGTCCCACAACAATAATCGTCATTTATTTTGCCTTCCTTTCCTTGCATTATCGCCGCGCGCCCGGCACTTTCTGGTCACGAACGACATGCGCGCTATCAGCGTGACATGCATTCTTGGTAGGAAAGTGGCCATCGCAGAGTTTTCAAGAAAGGAAACGCAAGCAAGCCAGATGACGATTATTGTTGTGGGACAAAAAGACGCCCTTTTTACTCGATCTTTTCTTAGAGTGTAGGCATTCCTATACGAGTATTCGGGGAGTATTTCTGCCACGAAACAATAATCGTCATCAGGCTTGCTCGCGTTTGCTTCTTTGAAAACCCGGCTCTCGCCACTTTTCTATCAACAATGCTGTGTCACGCTGATAGTGCGCACGCCGTTCGTGACCGGGAAGTGCGAGGACTGCGGTGATAACGCAAGGTAGGCGACAATTATAGTTGTATGGAATAAGTACTCCCAGGATTCACTATTTTTTTTCTTAGTGTATGCTTATTCAACCGGAAAACTGTTCCGGTCCGTCTGTCACGTAAAACGATCATCGTCATAAGGAAATATAATTATAATGATTGTTTGTTTCACGTACGTTCCAAAACTATGATGTAATTATGAGGGAGGACATGTGGAGGGCTGCGGAAAATTTCGACCACCCAGGGTTGCTTACCGTGCACATAAATCTAAGTATGGGCATCTATAGCATTTCGCCTCCTAAGAAATGCGGCCAGCCACGGCGGGTATTCGATCCCGCGACCTTCGGGTCAGCAGTCAAACATCATAACCACTAGACCGCCTCGGCGGGTGCCATGAAGGAATGAATGTATACATAGCTTGTACGTGACGTCATGGACGCAGTTTCATAACGTCCTGGTTCACCATCATGGCGGCTTTGGTGACGTAAAGGCAGCACAATCACATTGCGCTTAGCCTGCTTCAATATGATAACGATGCGGCCACACTGTTATTGGCCTCTGTGCGTCAATAACGAAAGAACTTAGAAGTGATGAAATGATAACATTAACGCGACGTCACAAACCTTGCGTCCTGCCATGCAGTGCACCAACATGGCGGTTTCAGTGACGGCAGTGAAAGCCATCTATGAAACAAAATAATGGCAAGTTCGACAAATCGTGCAGGTGAGCACGGGGGCCTATACCTGCTGGGCGGTTTCGTCCGATCATCGCAGCGCCTGGTGGTGCGATTTGTCGAAGATGCTAGAAATTTTCTTGGTGCTGCTGGATTTGAATCCAGGCCCTACATTCCGAAGGCAGGTATCTTAACCATTAGGCTGCACAACCACGCTTGAAGCACGTAAATATATCTGAAACATATGAATGCGTTGCCCCCGCTGTGAATACAAATGCAAAAGGAGAACCCTCTCCGTGAAGCCTTTACAAAATGCGTAAGACTGCCTTTCCTCTATCTCATGTTCCTTGCTTCCTTAATCTTGTTATGTGTTCCTAATCGTATAATGTTGTGATCGTGTGTTTTATGTGATATGTAATTATTTGTCTTCTGCGTGCTTCCCTGTGTACGTCGAGCCACACAGAACAAGTACAGAACAGCTATACAGAACTTTGTACGTGTACAAGTGAACTTAATTTACTTACCTGAACTCGTTTTCGAATGTTTGTGTCTCATATGCTGTTGGATTGTACTGCGTTTGCACATCTCGTGTCCTACTGTGTGACATATTTTGTTGCCCTTTTCTGTTATTTTTTTTTTCAGTATTGTATATTTCGTTTGAAAAGTGAGTAGCAGTATAGCGGGTGCTGCCATGAAGGCACCAACCTCTCCTATTCGTAATTTGAAAAAATAAATAAATAAGCCTTTTGGGGCAGCATGTAAAGCCGACGAAAAGGTTTGTACACACCAGGAAGATTCCGACTTCACAAAAATTTGGCGCCATACACGCGTTTCGGTGGTCGCGGATTGAACGTGCCAGTGTCGCCCCAGACGCTGACGAACCCTATAGAAAGAAGACGAAAGTCGCCATGCCGATACGAAAACAACGTTCTAGAAAAGGCTGCACGTGTATGCAATAAATCTCTTCTCTGACGCATCACTTACACGACTCCCAAAGAAGATTGCGTGGAAGTTTCCTCCGGGTCCGCTTAAAATGCACCTCGACATGAACGCGCGGTCACGTGCTCGACTCATCTTTTTTTTTTCTTTTTTCTGTCACAATGCAATCAACGTCGTATCTTGATTATCATTCGGCCCCCCTCCGAGAAACGAACAAGGTAATCGGGGCAACGATCGCACGTCACCTCTGCTGCAGCCGTGGTCTCATCGACGGTATCGCGGTCAAGAGTGTGTGTGTGTGACGATATTACGTGTTTGCCGCACCACGTGAGCTCGCAGATAACGCGCGGCGCAATACGCAAAAAGTCCTTAATGCGCGTCCCTGTGCCTGGGCTAATGTAGTAGAAGTTAAGTGCATACTCGCTGCGCAGTCGCGTCTCCAGCAGCGCGCCAGGAGTGATTCAGAGTCACGAGGTGCCTGCGAGTTAGGCCTAGTTGCGGAATTTATCCTGTCTATCGGCGACATACCGAAATATAACCTGTCATGTCGATCGATGGTGTAAGCGGATCCGCTCGCGAAGCTGCTTGTTCCGAACAAAAAAAGAAAAGGAAGAATGGACATTAAACCGCGTTAACCTTAATTAAAACAAAACTGAGACGGAGACTATCAGCGGCCTAAAGAACACATGTGTTTTCTAGTCAGTGCTTCATAACTGTTCAATAAATTGACTTGTATGTCTTTGAGAGCTTCCGCTTTTCCTTTTTTTTTCCCCTGGAATCTTGATCTTGGGCTACATAGTAATAACCTTCAGATGTCCGTTATGAGGTGTTTGTCCAGACGTCCGTCATGAAATGTCCGTTAAAAAGCTTTATTGTTCGACGTTTCGTACCTTTTGTTTAAGGTCTTGAGAAAGGTTGGACTCCGACCGCGACGTCGACTAACAAACAGTCTGTAGAAGCGCTCTTTACCTATTGTCTTACGGCAAAGACGTCTCTTCTCGTAATATATAATATATATATATAATATATATATATATATATATATATATATATATATATATGTGTGTGTCTAGGGAGGGCTTTTTTTTTTTTGTTGTTGTTCAGGATGACAGAAACTGGCCTAACTCACGATAACATGAAGCACGTTTAGGTTTCTTTTGTTTTCACAATAATAAGGCCAGATGATGTGACTTTGGGCTATAGTTGGTGTCAGTGATGCGTAAAACAAAACTTTCTGCTATGATTTGGTGCAAAACGAAGTTATAAATCTTTTTATTTTTTTATTTTATTTTTTATTGAGTGGCGCCCCGCACTGCCAGACGTGTAGCAGGTATACACCATTTGAACGTAAATGTATATACTGGATATAACCCCAAAAGGTAATATTTATAAAAAACTCCAAATAATAACAATAATAAATAAGTAAATAAATAAATAAATAATGTACGCGCCCTGTGTATCAAGTTATTAAATGCACCCCCTGTATAGCAGAGGTGAGTGGATTCCCAGGTTTCGTGATACATGTGTTTATAACCCTTCTTTTACTTTGCCAAATAAAGATCTGCAATTTCTACGCATGATATCAGAATAAAGCATACGCGTCAGCGTTCCACTTGTATAGTTCTTGTTTCCGATCAAGAGTCTTTACGCACGGGTTCTGTGATGCGCGATTAGTTAGCTTTAAGGGCGGCATTTATTCCAGAAAACAAATATTCTTGTCGAAAGTTATTATCATCATGTTGCTTGCTGCGCTCTAGCGCTCCCCTGCGTGTAGCATTTACTAACAAGCGCGCGCACAGACGTCAAAGGAAATAATTGGAGAATTCGAATTTATTCGTAAAAGTGAGAAATTCGTAATATTAGTTTCCCTCTAATTGAAATTCAATTCCACGGGGATATTAAACCCACCACGGTGGTCTAGTGGTTATGGTGCTCGACTGCTGCTGACCCGCAGGTCGCGGGATCGAATCCCGGCCATGGCGGCCGTGTATTCTCGGTGGAGGCGAAAATGCTTGAGGCCCGTGTACTTAGATTTAGGTGCACGTTAAAGAACCCCAGGGGGTCGAAATTTCCGGAGCCCTCCACTACGGCATCTCTCATTATCACATTTTGGTTTTGGGACGGTAAACCCCAACTATAAAAAAATAAAGTAACGGCGATATTAACACCGTTTGGTGATATTGAGGAAAACGGTGGTTTAATATTCGAAAACTATTCAAATAATAGACAGCTGTGTCGATTCGAAGGAACGGATATTTCACTGTATTAGCTGACGGCCCTATGCGATTCGCATTCGGAAGATGTCGAAAACCATACCAATCCTAGACGCCTGCTATTTATAGATCGCTGTTTTCCTGCAGCAGATCTCAGTGGCGCATGCAGTGGCCGAACAGCACCGGTAGGGACATCTGCAGGCGGCGCGCGAACGTCGGGAAGTGGAGCACGCCAATGTGGCGGGGAGATGGCGCGGTTTTATCGGGAACACTGCATTGTGCCGGATGGGCCGGGAGCTGTTCTGTTGCCGTGACGACAGGAAAGTTCCGTGTTCTCGCGCGTTTTGTCCGCAACGAGAGATAAAGCGCGACTACAAGCAAATACGCAAATAGTGACTAAACAGCATCGTAACATAATAGAGACTAAACAGCAGCGTTACATAAGTGACTAAATAGCCTGATTACATAATGGTGACTGAATAGCATCATAATATCTTGAGGTTTTACGTGCCGAAACAACGATATGATTATGGTGCACGCCGTAGTGGCGGACTCCGTATCAATTTCGATCGCCTAGGGTTCTTTAACGCGCGTCTAAATCTAAGCACACGGTTGTTCTTCGCCCCCCATCGAAATGCGACTGCCATGGCTGGAAATCGAACCTGCGCCATCAAGCTTAGCTGCGCGACGCCTTACGTGGTGATTGCTATCACGGCGGGTCCAAATAGCTGTGTGTTTCGAACTTTCGCATGGTTGTGTGAAGTATTATCGACGCTTGAATACGAGATAAAACTAGTTCAGGAGCGTTGATTCTTCTCCAGCCCTAGCTTGGCAAAATACAGTTACATTCGACTAGCTGATACTTGCGCTATAGAAAGATGCTTTTGGATACCACTAATGATATGCATATCTCAATATGATAAGGGACTAGACGCGGAAAACATGCTTTCAACGCGCATAACAACCGAGTAGTATAGCCGGAGGCTTTGTCGTCCATATCAAGCCCAGATGCAGGGGCGGCGCCAGCATTTTTTTTACTGGGGGGGCACCCACGACAAGTGAGTTCCTTAATAGGGGCAGGGGGCTGGGAACATATATGCATTGTGTGTTGACTATGCTTGCTCTTGGGGGAGCAAGGGGGGGGGGGGGGGGGGGGGCTCCAGCCCTCCCATACCCCCCACTGGCGCCGCCCCTGCCCAGATGACCAGCTAAGTCAGGTGAACAGACCTAGAGAAGTGAAGAAAGAGAGAAAGAGAGGGGAACACACACGCACACACATAACTTCACAGCGCAGAGCGGCAGTCTTGTGCGGTATGCGGTTATGCCAAACTGGTTAACATCCCTGTCTTTCATCTCTCCCGTTTTCCTTCCTTCCTTCCTGGAGAAGTGGCTTAATATCCCCTACTTCCTGGTGTAAGGAAGTCAGCTGCCTTGGGTGAAGATGATTCGCTTGCTCGTACTGATAATGTCTTATCATCGTCATCATTTGTGATTCAAGTGGGAGTGCACCGCTCCGTTATGTGTACCAGGGCTCATTTCGCTTGTTTGCTGTATTAATTTATGTGAAATTCCCCTCCCCCCCCTTTTTTTTTTAAATAAGACGCTCGTCTTAAATAAGACGGTCATCTGATTGACCTCACTGCCTCTTCTTACTCTCTCTCTCTCTCTCTCTCCCCCTATCTCTTTGATAGTTGCTTCACTTTCTGAAAGCTCAAACGAAAAATGGCCCGAACATCAGAGCTCGTGCGGCTAAGAACTTGAGAAGAACACTTATACCATATCAGTGTATGTCTACAATGTTTCAACAAAATAAACGTCGGTTGCGTACTTTGGTGTGGCATACGGTTAAATAAGTACGGGCAGAGCGTATGGGTGGGATGCCTTAATGTGCTAAATTACAGGAATAGCTGTTCTAGTAACTTTTTCAACAACACAGAATGTACAATCCGAACAGCGGGAACAAATATATATATATATACTAGAACGGTTGTAGGCTATTCATGCTGCTCATGCGGCAGAAGACAAGAACGAATACTGCAACAAAGCAGGAAGGTGCACGCCTGTTTGCCAGACTTTACGTTAATATGTAAAAGCGCCACGCGAGGATTGAGGGCAGAGTAGTCTTGAAACGCGCGCGCATGCTCAACACAAACTTACACACATGTTGATATATCCTTGCTTACGGGCACCATGTCACAGACACGCACAACGGCATAAACAAACACACCGCATACGTGAACAGAAAACGTAAGCGAAGCGTTTTGCATCGACATGTGCAACTATAGGGTCGCGACGTTCCTTCGTACTACTCCGAGGCTGCCTTGTGGTCGGTTGACTATAACGTAATCTCTCGCGCATTCCGTTTACGCGCGTGATATCCTATAGTGTACGAGGAAATTCGCGTGGGTCGGCGTTAAGGAGACGCGACGGCGATGCGACCGGCTGTAACATATTCCAAGGTGAACAGGCCGTCGACCAGCCACGAAGTGCGGCGACGTCCTGACTTCGCGTGCGTTCGTAATTGACTTGGGGAGCGTTACTCAACAGCATTACGCAACGGCGTGACGCTAAGACCCCCCCGGATGCCTATGGTCGTTATTGCATTGCTCATAAAGGTTTGCCCGGAAAAGCAGCCCGTTTGGACGTGGAAAGCGAAGTCTCGCAATTTGTATTGCTTTCGAACGACAGGAATTTGGGCTAGTTGGTACGGATTCTTGATAAAAGAAGGTTGGCCTGAAGACCCGGACCTAAGAGATCAGATCAAGACCATAGGCTTCCGCAGGGTGGTTCCCCATTAGGGAGGAGGGGAGGGATCCAAGTGATTAAGACAACACAAACGCTGGCGTTTGTGTTGTCTTGATATCGTCTCTTGTGTCCGTGTCTGCACGCCGACCATCTTTTATCATGTATTGCTTTCGTAACATTGCTTGATTATACTCTATGTTCGCGGCGATAGCACTTCCGCGAAAAGTGCACCTTGTGGCTGTCGTTGCCAACCGTGATTAGTGAAGGCGGGGCAAATGAGTTTGCGATAGTTATAGGCATTGCCTTTTCGTGACTGGTTTTAAGTAGAGGTTAATAACAGGTTGGAGACACCGTCTCTTTACGCGGAAGAGAATTCATGCGTATCGACCCTCTTCGGCGCAACGTGTGACAGGTTGTCATGTCGGATGTTTGTGCGTGTACGTTTACGTATACGGTGACCACATATTTATTCATATTTATTCATTATTATACTGGGGCGTCTTTATACGCCCTGAAGATGTGGCGAACCGATCAAATCCAATGGACAGGACAATCTCAATATGAGTCCCCGCAAGCGATGATGACGAAAAACCTTATGTGATGATGATCATGTAGAAATGATGAAGTGCCTGATAAATGCCCGCATTATGAAGGTCCCTTACCGTCTTTTTCTTTTCTGCTGTCGTGATGTTAGTTCGCGACGGTTTTTTTTTTTTCTAAATTGAAATGTGTATATGCGAAAGCATTGCGATGTAGCTTCCGTTACCGTATCTTTTGTCTAGTACGAGCGATACATTAACGATACCTGCTGCGAAGCTTAGCTTTCTCGGTATTGAAAAGTCCATGCATTGCAGAATGTTTTAGTTCGCATTCAACTGGCAGGAGAGAAAATCGGACGGACCAAAAGCTTCGAGTTTTCCACATGGTAACCGGAGGAGCTGGATCCAACTTACGCTTTTATTTATTTATTTATTTATTTATTTATTTATTTATTTATTTATTTATTTATTTAATGTTCATCGACGAATTTACAAAATTAAGCAACAATCGCCTCATCACTGCTTTTCTTCGACTTAAAATATGGCCCGTTCGATTTCTCAATCAAATATTGAAATGTGTGAACACCTGAGATGAAAGGTCAGGTGAGCAAGCAGCTTTTTTTTTATTTGGTGTAAAATTCCAACCCCGTTCGCTATCACTTGTTGTAACCCGCCGCACGTGGCCTTGTTCATTCAAAGTTTTTATTAATGCTTTCAGGGACGTTGGCCTTGTACCACACTGTAGTATCAACTCTTTTGAACTCGCCTGCTGTTGCGTTTTCCTCGTGCCATTCCTTGTCTTTCTCAGCTTTATTTATATATTTACTTCCTTCGACGTTCTCGAAGCAGTGGCTCAGCGGCTATAGCGTTCTGCTGCTGAGCACGAGGTAACTGGTTCGGTTACCGGCCCGGGTGGCCAGGTTTTGGTGGTCACAAAATGCAAAACGGCCCGTATACGCTGAGAATTGTGCTCTTACACGCGTTGCTAGGCAACTTTATAATTTTTGCGTTGTCGTGCGCTGATTTTTCTTGTGGCGTCTTAAAGGCACTGAGAATGCACGTTTTAGTAAAGACAGGATAATACAGAGAAAAAAAAAACTTTTATAAAAATAAGGCTCCCTGGGTGAGGCCCTTCGTCCAGGGCCCTACTGGCAATTGCGGCTCGTAGGGCCTGGTCAAGGGTCGCCAATTGGCTTCCCAAGCCCAGTTTGAAGAGTCGCGCCTTCCACGACCAGTTTACGAATTAGAGTAATTAGAGTAGCGGTCGGCTATGAGTGCGTACATTTCAGTCTTGTACTCCACCCCGCGCGCAGTTAGGGGAAAAGAAAGAGACAGATAGTTGTGTAGATTTGAAAACAAACACAAGACATGGACACACAGAGAACACGGAAGTCGAATTATGGTTTATTTTTCGTGACACTGGCAACTGTCATATTCGCGTCATCCTCGTTCCCGTAAACAGAAAAGATAATTCGTTCATATTTTTCATTCTGGTCGAACTGCGCAAAGGACGGGACACGAAGAAAAGCAAGACAAACGAGCGCGCTCGTTTGTCTTGCTTTTCTTCGTGTCCCGCCCTTTGCGCAGTTCGACCAGAATGAACTCGTACCAACTAGCCCAACTTTCCACGCCGTTCATATTTTCTTTCGTCCTTTCGTTGACCCGTCGTCTTCGCTAATGATATGTGCCCAGCATTTGCGATGAACTGAAATGTTCTTTTATGAGCAATTTCATAGCGCAACCACTTTTTTTTTGTGAAAATGGGCCCAGAAACGTAACACTACATGCACGTCCCAAAGCTTATCACCAAGGTTCACCACGCCTTACAGGTGAAATTTTCTCGTCGCTGTGATGAAAGCGACGAGTTGAAAAGAAATAACGAACTGTGAACAACAACCGTGCGAGCAGCAGTCTGAGAACGCCATTTCGTGTTTTATTTGCGCAGAAGTGGTAGACAGGTAATACTGCTCGAGTGCACGTATTGACGATTAACACTCGTGTCTTGCCTTGTGCAACACAACATTGCGTTTATCTTTTTCACCACACGAACAAGCGAGGGATGGCACTCCGCACCCGTTTGTCAGGCAACGAATAGTAGAGGCTGCCAGTGACATATATGAAGCTCTCGAAGAACGTCCTAAGCTTGTTTCTCTTTGTCTCATAATAAATGTAAAAAAAGAACATAGAGAGAGCATGGAACGATAGCTACATACTGCTTCCAGCGCATTTGTCTCCAACCCGAAATCGTCTCCGTCTAGTAGAATACGTTGGTTCGAGACAATTTCCTTACCTCTTTAGCAAGCGATGCCTTACTGGTGAGGTATACCACAAATATCGGCCTGGAATAAAGTTGGTCCCAGGCTCTATCCCCAGACCAGGACGAATTTTTCGTGAAGATTTTTCTTTCTGATAGATCTGTATGGGATTCCCTTGCATAGCTACTTATGCTAAAAACGGGCGGGTGTCAGTTTTATCTTTCATAACCCTCCCTCCACCTTGCATGTTTCCGCAGTACTGATTTTCCAATGACCAAATGCACTGAAGTCACAGCCACCGCAGTGTAAGTCACGTCGTCCGATGAAACGTGTCACCGGCCTGCACCTTGACGATTCTTCAAGTGCCTTACATCGGGCGCTATATTTCATAAAAGGGAACACAAGCAGCCTATATTAGTCCTCTGGCTATGCATGCTCGAAAAGAAATTATCTCGAACCAACAGCCTTAGCGCTTGCGCAAGTGCAAATGTGCACTGTCATGAAGTGATGCTCCCAACTGCACTGGAGGCCATGCATAGGACGTTCTATGACACAAAGAATTACTTCCTACACCGCATTCCATCGCGCGCAAATTCTCCTGATGCGCGTTGTCAAAATTGTTCGCGACAGCGCGTCTATGTAAGCACCTTGCAAAGTCAATGCTTCTGCCTAAATGCGGTACTGCGGTACGTCTGAAATAACATGGAAAGTCTTGCGTCGACGAGTGATCTCGTTTCCTCATCTGTGAGAGGCACATCGTTTAGGCACATAGATGCACTCGTCGTACAGGTTGTGCGCCAGCACGTATAACGCGATATAATTTCGGGAGTTAATAATAGAAAGAGCTGTTTACTACGATGCGGCTACGGTCCTTATTGTCCTTTCAGGGTCGGATTATGGGGCTACTCGTGGCTACGGAGATCCCGTCTCGTATGTCTTTATAAGCGCGGCCTCCTTACGGCTAAAGTCAGGGATTTATACATCCACGGCTGCAGCACCATTAGCCATCTCTTAACCCATCCTGAACGTAGGGCACATGCGAGGAATCACGCGATACGGCCACAGTTTGCCACACAACAACGCAGTCTTCAACGAGGTCAGCAGCGCTTCCGAAGTCTGCACATGAAATGTCAGTCGGCACGAAAAGTCCACAGCTCCTCGTTGACACAGCGCGCGGCTATATGACCCGTTGAGAGCGGTGGACTGTCGAAACGCATGCCTCTGTGCACAAAGTGAAGGGAAGCCACGACAGAGGCTCGAATGCCTTTTGCCAATGCATTTCGCCCTGAGCACGACCTCCGGGTAGTCCTATCCGTTAACGTCGCGGCAGCCCTGCGACGAAGTCGCAGTTCGCGGCGCCTACGGGTAAGCAGAGCCCGGAATGTAGAGGGGGTTTCTGACGTGATGAGACGGCCCGCCGCCGTTCCTGTTGGACTGCTGCACGATGGTGACGGCCCTGCCTCCGCGAACGTAGCAGCACTCGGGTATCGCGGACCCGCTGTCCTTGTGGTGGTGCTGGAACGTGGTGAAGGCGGACGCCGACGAGTCCGAGTAGCTGAGCGGCTTGTGGCCGTAGCCGCCTCGCTTGTGCAGCGCCCTGAGATAAGGCGCGAAGATGCCGACGAGAATCAGGAACCCCGTGGCGATCAGCGCGAAACTGAGCGCCGCTATCTGGTGTTCTCCGGGTCCGAGAAGTAGGAACGCCGTGTGCCCCGCCGCTAGGATCGGCACCGCCAGGAGACTGGTGCACAGCAGGCTTCTGGCGTCGCGCCGGTGGTAGGAGCAGTTGCGCGTCCGAAAGGCCATGAGCACGGCGAGGGCCAGCACCACGCACGGATAGGCCTGGTGCAGCAGGAACCGGGTCTGGTTCAGCTTGCACCAACGAGGCGGAGAGAGCATCCATGCCTGCGCCTCCAGAGCCATCTGGACGGCCACGAGGAAGCAGATGGTTAGCAGCTGGTTGAGGCCACTGGCGCGGCCCCCGAGTCCGGCGCTCTGCATGGCGTTCAGGTGCATTCCTTTGAGGAGCAGCGCGCCGAACGCGAACGCGTAGCTCGTGTGGTGCGCCAACTGTTGGACGGCGCATAGCCGGGGCTTGGGCCGGAAAGTGAACAGCAGCGCCGATAAAAAGAGGCTGACCACCGAGAGAAGCAGGAGGAGGGACGTCAGCTGGTGGCCCTTGCGCACAACTCCCTCGCAGAGCTTCATCAGAAGGAACACCGCGACGTAGGCGCTAAGGAGGATTCCGAGCCCGGACATGATGACGACGGCGAGCGTCCAGGGTTTGGCTATCCAGATTGTGTAGAGCTTCGGCTTTGCCAGCCGAACGGCTCCGGGAGCCGTGGAGGTCTTGTCGGCGAGCGCTCCGTAGTCCTCGTCCGATGCGGTCTGGGACAGTGACGGCGAACTGGTGGTGTCGTCGCCCAGCGGCTGCGGCTCACCCTCGTTGTGTATCTCCAAGTTACTAGAGCGCAGGTTAGATGAGCGCTGCCTGGTGGACGGCTTGACGCTCGTCTTGCCGGCTTCTACAGCGGATCCTCGAATGACGGGGCCGCGGGTAGGCACCAGGACATCGTCCACTTCAAGGCCAGTGTCGTCTGTGTAAACGGATATCTACAACGAGACAAAGATTACACAGATTAAAGCGTGTAGTAACAAATTGCAACAATGTAAGGAAACGCGGAGAAAATAATGTGAGCTGGTTCCAAGCGGGCCGCCTTAAAATAATCGAATGAGGCAACAGAAAGGGCAATACAAAATGTGGAATGAGTATACGCAAGCTACATATCAGACTTCAACCTAATGACGCCACTGTATCATGTGCTCATTCACAAGCCCTGTTTACAAACGGGATGGGTCCTGTTAAGTGGAACCGGAAGTAACCGATTGCGACATCTAGTGCGTAGATGACAAAGTAGCTCCGAGTATCAATTTGTATTAATTTACATTAATTTACATTTATTTATTTACATTTACATTACATTATATTTACATTATTATTGTGTCTAACAAAAACGAGCCCTTAAAAGTCATCTTCTTTCCTTAACAGGTAGCTCCGAGGTTGATCATACTTGGTTTGAAAGCTCAAAAAGATTGCCAATGTGCACGAAAAAAAAAAAGAGGATGTAAATCTCGTTTATTCTGCGCCCTTAGAATGTTCCCGAGATCGTTGTATGCCTTAACTTATACACGTGTGGTCACAAGTTGTCAAAAATAAAAGCATAAAGCATCGCTCTAGTCGAAACTGCGTTGATAGTGAACAAAACTCATTTCTTCCCAGTTGTCAAATTATACGAAATCAGTTTTCACGGGCGATCACAGGTTCAGATGCCAGAGAAAGGGAACGTCAAGACCTTGGACGGGACAGATATGACTGGTACTTGGTCTAATAAATCCTCTGATTGTAGTAGGGGTGAAGTAATCACGCGTGCACGTTACCTTGAGGTCTCGGTTAAAGCGGGACCTTCGCGTAGTTTCTTTGCGCAGCCTTTTCGTACAAGTATTGCTTGCTGTTCTAATAGAAAGAGGAGGGGAACCTTGCAACGATAGACAACCTCCACCTCCACCCTCCTTTTTTTCCCCCTTTACGCGAGCTGAACAACGTGATGAAGAAGTTGTGCTCACTGACCAAGACAAAGTGAGGACATACGAGGGACGTTTCGGTGCACGTACACTTCACCCGGCAAGTGTCGTAAAAATTAGGAACCCTGTGCTCTCGCCTGCTTTAATGTGATCATGGAACCCGTACGGGTCCCGAAACGTCCCTCGTGTGTCTTCACTTTGACTCGGTCAGTGGCCGCAACTTCATCATCATGTTACCTGACCAGACAAACTTTCGTCGAACTCTTGAACGCATAAGCTGAACAACGTTTCACAGCACTGCAGCTCTGACCTGCAGCACTTCACCGCTGGTGGAGACGGCCTTGACGGCGTACTTGAGCGTGGCCACATGCCTCTCGTGCGAGAACTTGAGTGGCGTGTCGCTCAGAGACGCCACCCCGGCGCCGGCCATGTTGAAGTTGAGCGAGTCCAGCGCCTCCAGCACGGACGCACTGAGCCCCTGGCGGCCGCCGAAGAGGCAGTCGGTACCGCGGCCGCACTGCACCCTCTGCACGGCGCGCAAAGCTGCGCCCATTGCCCACACGGCCCGGATGACAGCCACCGCGTCCGCGCTGTCGCTCATCTCGTCGTCCCAGCGCTGAACCACGTCGTTCCTGCAAGTGGTCAGCAGCCTTGCTATCATGCCCGATGACCTTGAATTAGCATAGCTTGTATTTGAATATTTGCATATTGAATAGTTTAATAAATCCGTATTTCGTAGTTGAATCAAACAGCGAACATTTGCAAACTCTGCACGTGCACTTGTAACACGACACGAATAGGGGTATATCCTTAAATTAATGTGCATTCAACCGCTGTGTGAAACCATGGTAGCATATTCCAGAAAACACCGCTTCTATTCATGCAAAACACATGCCTTAGAGCACACATATACCACACATGTACACATTGATAGTACGATTCAGTTCGAGAGTTAAGGGGATCGATACTGCGCACCTCCACCAAGTGATAGTATGGTAAGCGTTTCGTATAGAATCAACAGCAACGGAAAAAAGCAGTCAGCGGCCAAGCAGAGCCAACACAGTAAGCACCAGCCACAACAACCGGCTCCTTCATTTTTATAGTGGTACCCGTATTTGTCACTACAACCTCAATTATGTCTCACGGGCAAGTTTTCATCGCAATAGAGAAAACGCCGGAAAAGAAAAAAGCACGTAAAACAATTTCTCAAAGACGAAAGCAAAGACCGGGCTTCATTAAGGCATCTCTGTTATTAGTGCGGCAAACTGTCTACGTGGTTGACGCGTGGCACCTGGAGTAAGTCTTCCGAAGCTCCTGCAGCAGTGGCGCCGATCCGTCCCTGTCCATCAGATCGCGCAGGTAGTCGCCGTACTCGGCTGGCCGTTGCGTGTCGTCCGGAGCCGCGAAGAGGACGTGGCGCAGGCGCCGCAGCTTGTGCGGTGCAAGCAGCCCCGCCAACGAAGCCGTCACGTCTCCGGGCGTCACAAGGACCCAGGAGAAGGCGGCGTCCGGATCGGGCTCGTAGCTCACGAGGAACGCCTTGGCCTCAGCGGGGGTCACGAACAGCGCAGCCGCACGGCAGCCGCTCTGTCGGTCACCATTCAGGAAGATAAGCACCACAGTGAACTACACTTAGGCCCACCATGGTTCTCAATACCGAGCAGAAAACCATTTCCCGCTTCACTTACAGTCATCGTGAAGACCCTTGTAGCACACAGTTTCTTACAATATTTGGTAAAGGGAACTATGGCGCTGCGATTGTTCAGCCACCATGCGAATCATGGATAGTATAGATATTTGCCTATTCGTGCTTGCAGCTTCGAACGCAGTTGTGGCATTGCTTATAGTTGTGTTTTGGCTTTTGTTTCGAATAAAAGAATGGCTCGTTGTGAACCTCGTGAGCTGATTTGAATTGGTCAGCCTAAAAGGGTCAAGGTGGGGAAGTCGACTGCTGAACTTCGTCTTGCGACAAAGCGGCTGCCGGCTCAACGGAGCCACACGGAGCCGAAATAAGGAAGCTTAGGGAAATCCATGCTCTACCCATCGTTCCCATGCTGGCTGAAGGACCATGCGTTGCTGCTCCCATAGACACTAGCGTCAGATTTCCCTCTAGTGCACTAGTATGAAACTCTGTCTTGTGGTACACAGACCAGATGTTTATAAACGTTGATTCAGCTATCAGGCAAGCTGCTGGGTTTGTCTATATAGCGTGTTCAACGTAGCAGAACTTTTGTGAAGCAAACTCAGGGAAAAAAGACACATCGCAAAGAAGCAAGGTTCCCCATAAAATAGAAGAATATCTATCGCTGCATTTATTTGACCACAGCAGAAACGCCTGGTTGGTAGTAAGTGATTCCTTCTACGATTTAGGATGGCCACGATTTAGTACAAATCAGATAAGAGAAGCACATTCCAACTCGGGACGAAATCAGACACCACTGTTTGGCCACTGTTGATTAGACAAAGCCTCTGTGTTCGTGTTCGCCTCCATCTGGTTTTGATTTATTTATGCAGAAAAGGAGCACACAAAGCGCTTGGTGCTTTCGCACTTTCCTGCGTTTACGTTTTGCTTTTTGATAACAGCGGTGCGCTTTGAAATTAATTTGTATCCTCGTCGATCCAGTCAAAGTTGGGCGCCGTAGCCACCATAATGAATGAATGAATGGATGGATGAATGAATGATTGACCCTGTGGTTTATGTTGAGTGTGGGAAGATGCATGCATAGGGTACAGAAGGGAGGGGAGGGGCCGATCAACGCCGCCATTGACGAAGGCGAGACGCTCCTAAGAACGTCGACACCCCCGACGTCGACGAATGGTTCCACCACAGCAATGAAAGCAATGATCAAGAGAGTTCTGTCTTCAAGGCTGGGGTGGGACCGTACGTCACGTGACCCAGTCACACTATGCCACATGATCCGGCGGGTCACGCCAGCTACGTAGTCAAGTCTCAGAAGAATCGTATTGAGTTAGAGATGTCCTCTCTCATGGCTCATTACCTCGACAAGCTGCTTCGTGGAGCCCAGCGCCTCTTGCACCTGCTGGTAGGAGAATCCCGTTGGAGCGTCGGCGCTCATGATGTCGATGGCCATGTCGCGGGCCACGCGCAGGAAAGCCCGCGATAGCTCGCGTGGCCTGTCCTCGGCCGTTGACATGACGGCCACGTACGACCAGCCCAGCCGACGCAGCGTGCTTGCCAAGGCCTGCGACGCGCGAGGAAAAGTCAGAAGACGCTAGAACTTGATCGCACGTCTAAAATGCTCGGGTATTTCCCCGTTACTTCGAAGATTAAGTGAAAGGGGCAAGAGGTGAAAATGACCTCGAAAACTGCAGCAGTAGCATCTTGATTTTCCCATAATGATGGCAGACTGAATGCGCACTTCAGATCTGTTTACCTGGAATGTGGTACAAAACAAGGGCGTAGCCAGAAATTCTTTTCGGAGGGGGCTTAACTACCTTTTATATATGTTTGTGCGTGTATAGACTATTCCACGGATGGATTTCGGTGCCGCCATATTGGGCTGTAGCGTTGCCGTTTCGTATCTTTAACAACGAAACCAACGGTGAAAACTGTTGGGCTGGTGCATTCGACGTTTCATGACTTCGTTAATTCACGTCGTGATATACAAAAACGAGAAAACATTAGTTTAACAGCTCTAGGTGGCGGCACCCATGTGTCTTACGTAAAATAGTTCATATATATATATATATATATATATATATATATATATATATATATATATATATATATATATATATATAATGTGTGTGTGTGTGCATGCGAAATTGAAAACGTTCGGGGGCTTTGAATCCCCCCTCATGGCTACAACAAGCAAACAAGTGAGTGTCGCACGGGTAATTCTATATTGGGAGTTGTCTCATCTGCTTTCGCTTTTTCTTGGGAAGTTTTACTTTTAATTTATGTATCGCAGTCAAAGAATTAAACTGGTTTTGAAGGTTGGGATGAAAAGGGGCTGAAGGGCCCTAGGATGGCCGACATCTTGGTAAATTTCGTTTCTACCACTGACGTCACGATCCCGTTCCATTAACCCCATAAAACCACCATGCAGTTCAGTGATGACGAGGCCCATTTTACCAAAAATTGGTCCAGTTGCAGAAACTTTATTTGGCCAGCCTGTTTGTGGCATTTTCGCGTGGCTCTTTCTTTTTTATTCAGTTTGCTTTCGTCTCTCGGCCACTGCACCTCTTAC
This sequence comes from Rhipicephalus sanguineus, assembly GCF_013339695.2. Lineage (NCBI taxonomy): Eukaryota > Metazoa > Arthropoda > Arachnida > Ixodida > Ixodidae > Rhipicephalus > Rhipicephalus sanguineus. The sequence continues at coordinate 144,269,600 of NC_051181.1, read as the reverse complement.
GTCTCCGTCATATAGTATCTTTTTTTTTTCATGAAATGTTAATCGAATAATAACAAATCCCTTTATATACCTACTGAACCGAAGCTCCTTCGCCCCCCTTTCAGCATAGAAAAATGGACGGCAACCTCCAACATAAGTATTATCACAATTAATAGATAACGCTTCGCGAAACGTGTGACTTGTCTTTTTTGTTTTCTATTCTGCTGCTTCATCTCATCTCCTATAGCCGATCGATACTGATGCGCATTTTACTAACAGCGCGAAGGCATAAAGTACAAATTGATGTGTCTTCATTTCTTTCGTTCTTCGTCTCCTTTGCACGGTGAGTAAGACGACGTGCTGTTAAATGACATTGGTAAAACTTTTGTCAGGGATAATAATAATGTAATAATTGTTAGTATTACATCCCTAAACCACGACATGATTGAGGGACGGCGTAGTGGAGGGCTTTGGAAATTTCGACCATCTGGTGTTCTTTAACGTGCACCTAAATCAATGTACGTGGGTCTCTATCATTCCGCCCCCATCGAAACGCGGCCTTTGCGGCCAGGATTCGACCCCGCGGCCTTCGGGACAGCAGTCAGCAGTCGAGCACCTTAACGACAGACCACCATGGCGGTTGATTTTGTCAGTGACAGTAGCGTGAACTTACAAAAGGAAAACTAATAATAAAACAGCCTTAAACGACGTGCTTGACAGCGCTTGCAAAGCCGTCTCGAAAAGCGAGAGCGTGGCGACTCAGTGACAAAGGCGAACGGCTGCGATCTGTTCGGTGTACTGTTTCCGTGGCTGCAGAGCTGTGCCGCAGCAGCATTTTGTGTACCATATGTGTGTACGCTAAAGCAAACTAACCTCGTTGGCAAGACATACTTGCGAGTTGAAACGGAGCCCTTTGTATAAGCGCACACTCCATCGGAATAGACGAGGAAGACAAACACGGAGCGGCACACTAGCGTGCTGCGCGTTGTTTGCCTTGCCCACCTGTTCGTTGCTACTAAATTGGCCTATGCGTCAACGTGTCAGCGCTGTCGATGTTCGTAAACGGCCGAGCACATATCCTTTCTCTGCCCTCGTTACAATCACCTACGAAAATTTAAGGCGACGTTTAATTGCATCTCAACATAAAGTCAACTGACGGCCAGAACAACTGATGGCCACGTCCTTGCAGCTCAGAAAACTGCTGTCGCGCAAGTGCTGGCCAGTAAATCTCTTATCCAAATAACGCGTGTTATTCGACTGCATCTAAACGGTTATTCAATTGAAAGCTCTTAATAAACCCCGCCGTGACGGTCTAGTGGTTAGGGTGCTCGAGTGATGACCCTAAGGTCGCGGGATCGAATCCCGGCCACGGCGGTCGCATTTAGATGGAGGCGAAATGCTCGAGGTCCGTGTACTTAGATTTAGGTACACGATAAAGAACCCCTGGAGGTGGTCGAAACTTCCGGAGCCCTGCACTACGGCGTCCCTCATAATCATATCGTGGTTTTGGGACGTTAAAGCCGAATAATTATTAATTAATCGTTAACGCTCGTAATAGGAAGTCAGTGGAAGGGCAAAAATACATCTGTAATGATTTTTGTGAGGAACGCGACGGCTGTATTCTAGTGATAGCCTTCTTCGCTTTTCGTCAGTGGTTTGAGTGGCGCTCCGCCTGTGTTATCATGGAGGGTAAGGTACCCTTAACGATGATGCTACAAAAAGAATAGAATAAAGCAAAATGAATCCTTACAATACATTGACACAGTTATCGAAGTCCAGCAGTGCCATTTACTGTCTTTGTAGTCGCACTGTGAAGAATGCCGTGTGTACGCGCAGCTAGCTCACGTTCGCCGCTCACCGCAATCAAATTTAGCCTAACCGAATCTTTCTCACGGGCCGTTAGGGTATAGCATTCAGGGCGTTCGTCACGCTGACTGTCCTATTTCACTTTTAAATCTTTTAATGTTTACTTTCTATCTCTCCTGTATTCGTGGGCCGTTTCAAAGCAAATAAATTCACAGGGAGCACACAGTCGCTGCGCCAATCCGTCAACGCAGCACGGCGCATGCAGTTCATTGGCACCGATCCGCTTGAAGCGCGATTCGGTGCGACTCATATTCAACTCATACGTTTCGCGGCCTGACTGAACAGTCTGACACATCCTGCGAACCTTCCTTAATGTTTCACGCTCCGGGCACGCACGTGTCCGTGCACCGCGTGTTTTAAATGTGTTACGCTGTAACACTCAATCCGTCGTGTCGTGTCTTCCGATAGCACCAGCGCGTTGTCGCGAAGGTGTAATATGCCTATCATTATCCACATTTTGTGCTACTGTTCTAGACACAGCCTAGAGACGATGACTCGGTAGTGTTTCTGACTCGTGTTGATCACAGGTAACAGCAAATCGTTTCCGCATGGCGACATGTGAGCAGCCGTAGTTTACGACAGCGTTACAGTGTTTGAGGACAGCAAATGTGTACGAATGGCTTTAGCGTATAGACATCTGATGTGTGGATGACCTGAAAACGAGGTCGCCTGTAGACGATATGGTCAGATGACATTATTCAGGATCGCAGGGAACCGTCACGATGAGCTTAAAGAACTTGTACTCGATAGATCCCAGTGATGGTCATATGCTCATAGTGTCACGGTGAGTCGTCAGCTGCTCGATCGTACTTTACAGCAACAATGTTGATTATGGTCCTGTGCGGTGACCGTGTGCATCAATCGTCACCGGCTGTGACCATATGCCGTAGTACATGCTTCGTGTGTGTCTCACATACACGAAGCATGTACTACGCATACGGTACTTCGAGCGCTACCTCTTCATCACACATCGTAGCATAGCTAGCGCGCTATGTTATGCTATAGCTGGTACGTAGCAAATACCCCGGTCACGCGAGAAACTTTCGTGTCATTTGTACCTAACGACATTTACGTTTAATGTACCCGTGTACATCAGATGTACATGGGTATATCTGAAAGAGGACAGAAAGCTCTTTCTCTCCTCTTTCTTTTTACTCTTATGCCTTACACTTTCGATATGTATAGATAACCGCATTTTTCCCCCGTTACTCTCACTCACTAGAGCCCGTCCTGTCAACGTGTAAACTCTTGTGTGTGTCTTTGTTTTTTGCGCTACAGAAATGAATGCCAGTTACTCTCCCTCCCTCGTTTCGCCGCTCTCACTATCTGAGACCAACCCTTGCGAGCGAAGTGGCCGCCGGCGCGGTGCTGTAAAGGTTGCGCAGCCTGCGGACGCTTTCGGCTGGAACGTCCCTGGCGGCCACCGCGGGAATCGAGAAGGAGGCGAGGGTCTTGGCCGCGGTCTCGACGGCCTCCACATCGCCCTGGAGGATGGCACCTGCGTCAGACGACGAAAATGTTGAGGATGAGGAGAGTTAGCTCCGAGTCGTCACTCGTTCGTGCGCGCATATTAGGGCACTAACCGAAGACGGGCGGCACCCGCGTGGTGGGGCAGGCCATGGAACGCACGTGACCCGCCTGGTGGATGACGCGCACGCTTTGCCGAAGAGCCACGTCGTCGCGTCCGCACGTGTCGTACAGGTAGACGCCTGGAGGAGAGAGCCGAGGGGGCGTGGATGAGGGTGATACAGACCAAGGCTTTTAGATATACTATAAACGTGTATCAACGTTTGTAGTATATCTCTAAACCCTGATACGGACAGGCAGTGACAATGCTTTGACTATCGATATAACAAGTGATAGCTCCTGGCAATGCGAAATGGAGCTGCGTGATCATTAATGCTAATATTTCAGACTTTGTAGTCGTTCCTGGGTATGTTCAATAAATGAACAGTTGATTATTTCATGTGTGTATCCAGTGTGCCAGGCCTCCTGACTGTTCCTTTTAAATAAAATATTGATCGATCGATTTATCGTGTGAGTGAGGGAGTTAATTGTTCATTATCATTATTATTGATTGGTTATAAACTTTTGTGCTTTAAAATCGCTGTGCAGAAAATTTCCCTTTAATGAACGTTTCAAAGTATTTGCAACCTCTCGCTCGCTCGCTCGCTCACTCACTCACTCACTCACTCTTTCTCTCTCTATCGCAATGCGTTTTGCCCGCTATGTAACTGAATAAATAATAATTCTATCTCTACCGCAATGCCTTTTGCCCGCTTGGTTACTGAATAAGCGATAAGTAAAAATAATAAAGAAATAAATAGGTAAATATTATCTCCAAATGGCTAAAGAATTATGGAAGTCTGAAGACTTAATTCGACGAGCTATCGTCACGTCGACGACGGAAGAGCTATACATAGCCACAAAGCAGACCCGTTGAGATAACCCCGGTTGTTTAAGAATAAACGGCACAAGGAAGGAAGTTAACATCCATCCAGTTCGGGAAAATGTGCGTGCATGTGTACGTTATGGCCGATAGGGGGCAGGCGTATCGCGGTATGTTGGTTATACGCACAACTCGTCCGCGCCATCTGTATATAGGGTGATGTTTGCGATTACGACGAAGCGTTTATTTTCCTTTTTATTTTATACGCTTAATCCTTTCGCGTCTCTATCTATTTCCTTTTATCTATTTCGATCTCTGCTGTTCCGTACGAGGAAGACTCGCATAGTGCAGCTCGTTATACGAGAGACTCGGCGCGTCTCTCGCGAAGCGCTCCCCATGCCAAGGTTACCGGCGGAATTTCCCGCTCTTTTTTCTTTCTCACCGGTTTCGGCAAAGCCCTTTTTTCTCTGTATCCTTCCTTCGTTTTCCTTTTTTTTTTGCTTTCTTCAGAAGCACGCTAGCGCGTAACTAGGACGCTCGCTTCATTAATGCGCGCGATATCATCTGGAGTCGCATAAGTGAAAAGTTTGTGGAATAAACACGGCAACGGCGGTGAAAAGTCAGCTTCGTTCCATTCTAGAATCGTTCGCGCATCTTTCCACTTGCCCGACGCCGCCTCGGGAAATGCAAAGGGGGAAATCACTTTTTAATGGCGGACAAAATGGAGGGGCCCCGTTGTGGTCTCGAGCCACAGCGAGAAAGCGCTAGAAGAAGACGAGACCGTTTAGGCCGCATTTGGCTTTACATATACGGAAGTGCCCGACACGCACACGTTAGTAAAAGAGAAGGACCGCGGCTATTTCAAGATGAAAGTTGCAGCGTCACGCAATCGACAAGCAGCTTGGGGTTGTCACGTGACAGCTTTGCTTCCTGACCACTATTGCAGCAGAGTGCCGTATTATCTTTTTTGGAGCTGCTTCTTAGTCAGACAGCACTGGTTTGAATAGTCAGACAGAAAGTGGGCTGAATAGCGCCTTGAAAGCGTTGTATTCATACTAATTTTCCGTAATTTTTTTTAAACTCGCAAAAAAGTCTGTTGTATATTGTCACCATGATGAGGAGCTTTGACAACCACCCGTTTGCAGCCCAAAGCTACAAGGAAATTTATACGGATTTCTTGAAACAAAGTTTCAGAAAGTTTTAAACTGCGCGATGAAGACGGGACGACAGCAGGAACACTACAAACAAAACAAGCAACAAAATGTGTTCCTGCTGTCGTCCCGTCTTCATCGCGCGAGTTTAAAAACTTTTTTTGAAACAATGAACCGACTAGCCCAACACACTGCCTTGCTTGAAACAAAGCTCGTAAGTTGACGAAAAATTCGTCCTTGTCCGGGGATCGAACCTGGGACCAACGATTTGGATATACGACATTGCCACTATCTTCAACCAGTTAGCAGGTCGGCTTATTATACGTCTTAGAAAAGTTACAGCGAACACAGACGGGGACAGAAGTGAAGAAAAAACAACAAGACACAACGCTTTTCTTCTTCACTCTGTCGCCGTCGCGTGCGCTGTAACCTTTCTAAGATGAAATACGAACTAGCCCCACCAAGCCATCCTCGTTATTGTGCGTATGGAAGTCAATTATTCGGGGCCTTTCATTGTACCTACTGTCCTGCAACTTGAACGTTTATCTGTGGTTTCCTGTGTACCTCTAGAGTTCACTCAACTTTAGTTACATCAGCTACCAGGCAGGGCATACAAATCACTAAAGTTGCCTCTGTGGCATGCAGCCACTTTTTAATCAGCATTTACGCAACACATATGGGAATCGATTGCGGACTCTTGACGTCACCGCAGCGCGTATACGTCAGGAGAAGGGGAACGAGGCGAAGGAAGCAGCTAGCTCGAAGTCATCGGCATCTGATGTGGGAAAAAAAACACACCAGGTAACGCGGCGCGCAGCCATTTAAGTATGAGGCAACGTTTTTATGATTATTTTTAGCTTATCTAAAAACGTTGGCATGAGGCTATGGAAGTCGCTCTCACGCTCTTGGGATCATCGGCGCAGCTGGTCATTACTGCGCTCTTTCGAATCGTCCGAGTGAATGAGCCGCATTCTTATGTAGTCGACATACGCATTCGTCTTGCACGCAACGACGGGCTATTTTTCCTCCCGCGTGCCGGCGGTATATTAAGTCGTCTAACAAACACCGCCGTAGAAGGAAAGAAACGCAGTTGTAACTCTTCGCACGCGGCAAAGGAAAATAAACCTGGCGCGACAACGTTGTTGGCATCGCGGGACGCACATAACGCGATTCGATTTATCTTGTGTAAAAACTGGTGATTCTATGTGCACCTCAACGGCTCGGCGTCACGTGACTTGCGAAAAAAAAAATCACAGCATATCCACGGAGTGAATGATGATGAGTGGGCGAAGCTGCGGAGGTTCATCGGTAAACCGTGAATCTTCCGTGAATTCTGCCCAGTACATCATCACCGACGTGAGATCGGGCGCGTTTATACTAAAGGTTCGATGAGTTACGACGACTTGCAGCTCACTTTAATTTTACATGTACGCTGTGAATTTTCATTGTTTAGAAAACCATTGCTTAGAAAACATCTGGCGTCTTTCGTTAAGCAGCTGGCGTCTTTTCATTTTGCTTTAAAAACATCTGGCGTCTCTTTCGTTTTGCTTTTAGAAAAACATCTGGCGTCTTTCGTTGGTTTATTTCATCAATCAACGGCGTTGGAACAAATTTTTATTGTTTAATCTCGCACAGGAGAAAATCTACACCAGGCACTACCTTGGAGGTAAAGAATGGCTGCTAATGGGAATGAGAGGACAGAAGAAGTCGGCTTTTAGCTAATCGCTGCGAATTTTTTATTGTTCAACAACGCCCAGGAAAAATCTCCCACCGGCACCACCTTGCAGGTCAAAGCGTAACGACTGGTTACATACTACGCTACGAGGGACGAACGGGTGCCGCTGTAAGGAGCTTCGCCCCTAAAACGTTACGTATGACGTCATACCACCACCGTACAATTTGCATGAAAGACAATTATAGTTATTTCACAAGCCTGGTTGCGGCAGGCGGAAGCTACAAGTGTAAGCAGATCATATGCTCGCGCAGCAAAACATAGTTCTGTTTGCATTAAAATTGGAGACTGTTAAACTTAAAAAAGAGGGTTCAACTTAAATTGGGGACTACGAAACGAGTAATGGAAAGGAAAATGACAGGTGTAACCTTAAGGGACAACAAAAGAGCAGAGTGGGTCAGGGAACAAACGGGTGTTAAGGACACCTTAGTCGAAGTCAAGAAAAAGAAATGGGCATGGGCAGGACACGTAGCGCGTAGGCAAGATAACCGCTGATCATTAAGAGTAACTGTCTGGATTCCAAGAGAAGGCAAACGCGCTGGGGGAGACAGGAAGTTAGGTGGGCAGATGAGATTAAGTAGTTCGCGGGTATAACGTGGCCACAGCAAGCATAGGACCGGGTTGATTGGCGGAACAGGGGAGAGGCTTTCGCTCTGCAGTGGGCATAGTCAGGATGATGATGATGATGATGATGATGATTGATGATGATGATGATGATGGAGAAGGTTAAGACAAGTGCGTTTGTTGGGGACGTGCTACGTCACAGCAATACGTGTTTCGCTAGTCACGCATCGCACGTATACGTCATATCATTTAATATTGTATCGGTAACTGTCGGTAATTGCAATGGGGATCCAACGTTGCAGCGCCCATGCAGACGTGATGGCCCGCTTCGATCCGAACTCGCGCTTGCTACTTGCCCACTGTCCTGGCAGCAATAAATAAACGGTGTAATCGGCTATCGCAGTAACCTACGCCGTGCCGCTTCGTGGTTCTCGCTATTTTACCAACGTCACTACCGCCAGACTCAACGTCGACAGCGACGCTAGAAGTACACACTAGCGACGCGCCACTCTACTAATGACGTCATGCGTGACGTTTCTGTCGCGTGACACCGAGCTGTCGAGGCGCAAATGGACTCACTGCGCCCTCGCTTATTTCCGCTATTGTTCAAGTGCGATGGATTTCAACCAACTTAACCAGTCTATCGTCCTTCAAACATTTCATTGCCCAGTGTCGTCACAGACTCTTCCCCCCTTTCATTCTTTTACACCCCCTTTCCCCTTCCAAAGTACAGGGTAGCAAACCGGAGACTTCCTCTGGTTGACCTACTTGCCTGTCCTTTATCTTTCTCTCTCGCTCTCTTTCATGATAGATCACTTCTTTTTTTTATTAGTGGTTCTTTTTTGTGTTTACATGAGTACAATATTCGCAGTTCTGGCTTCTTTCTTGAGAGCGTGGATGGTAGGAACAACAACAAAACAACGACCCACAACGTGAACTACAAAGGAAGCATGCTCGTTTACCCAGGTTGAAGTCAGACGGGGCCTTCCTGAAGTTCGCCTGTTGCGCAGCCCACACTCCGGCCAGGGCGAGCCGCACACGGCGCGGGTCCAGGGAGCTGCACGCGCCGTCTCCAGCGGATCCCGCGGGAGGCGTCGCCGGTGCCGTTTCTTGCTGCTGTTCGTAGCGGCATCAGCAGCGCGATGTTCGCCTGGCCCGGATAGATTGCGGGACTCGGATCCTCGGCACAGTCAACGCTGCCGAACCACTGCAGCCACATGGGCAGCGACAGCAACAACCCGACGGCGGACAATCGCTGCGCCCGAGTGGCCCACGTTGACTTCAAGATTGCCATCTGGACGGTGGATTATCAGGGTGTATCTGTAGGAACGAAGGGGTGAACGAGAGGGGGAGAAAAACAAACAAGGAATTAATAGGAGTACTTCTTGTGGGGCTATAAACTATTTTACAGATGGGTTTCGGTGCCGCCATATTGGGCTGCCGCTTTGTATCTTTAAGAACTAAACTAACAGTGCTACAGTAGACGCATACGCACGAAAATGCTTGGGTAAGTGCATTCAACGTTTATGACATCGTTAATTCACATTACGATATACAAATATAAAAAAACATTCGTTTAACAGTCCAAGGTGGCGGCGCCCCTCATAATCATATCGTGGTTTTGGGACGTGAAATCGCAATAATTATTATTAAATTCGAGTACGCTTTACCAACGCGCCCTCTTCAACCATAGCAAGTTGCGTTGTCAGAATAAACGAGTACTTGATATTTACTGCATTTTTTATTGACATTTGTCGCGATCGTTGGAGGGGAACAAGGTGGGTGACCGAGCGACCGCACTAAGTCCGACCACGTGTGAGGTGGTCTATAGTACTGTACTAAACTTTGGGGGGCAGTTCCTCGAACCATAGCGTCACGCGAAAGTGCTTTCTATAAAGCCAAATATTTGCGCATCTGAGCCACTATCTAACAGCCGCTTTACATTGCGACGGCGAACTGTACACAGCAGAAAGAAACGAACGGGCATCGCGGGTTCGACCTTCGGGGAGTTCGCCCGTAATGCGACCAGTTCCTGACGCGTAACCATCCTATGCGCCGGAGCTAAGCAGGGTAAATGAGGCTCGGCCAAGAAAAGAAGATTCCCGGCGGTCACCGCCAGCCGGCTCCATACGGGAGCTGTTTGGGTCGTCGTGCGTGAAACGGACACGGCCGAACGGAGCCGAAAAGGAGACGGCTCGCGGGCCGGCTCACCGCGTGGGCCGGCGTAGTCGCGCGAATCCGCTGGGACCATCTCGAGCTGGCGGCGGTCGAGGTCTGGTTGGTCCGCACAAATGCTCTTCGGGCGTCGTTGAAACACGACTTGTCGTGGTATATGCTCGGAGGCCTGCTGTTTCTGCGTTTAGGTGTTGTCTCTTTGCTGTCCCTTTATTATGCTCGGAGCACTTTGGGTGCCGGGGCTGTCGTCTCAACTCTCATGTCATCTGCTGCTATCTGACGTCTTCGCTCGGCGTCACGCAGGCAAAACGATGTATAACATAGCCATGTATACTACAGCAAGGGGGCTGGAAAGAGAAGTGGGGGTGATGAAGAAAGAAATGAGAAGGGGAAAGGGTGAAGCATAGCATAGCCACGTATAATATAGTATAACAAGGGGGCGGGAAAGGGAAGTGAGGCTTAGGAGGAGTGACGTGAGGGTGAGCAAGAAGGAGAGGAGGAGGGGAGAGGGTAGAGCATGACATAGCCATGTATCGTACAGTATAGCGAAGGGGTGGGAAACGGAAGTGAGTGTTAGAAGGATAGAGTGATGTGAGGATGAGGAGGCGAGAAAGGAGGAGAGGAGAGGGTGCCACTGCACCAAAAATGAGTTTCCTTTCCCGCCATCTATGAACGTCGAGCAAACTGCACGTTTAAAATGCCAGCGTCGCCGAAGTGCAAGCGAATCACCGCTCCGCCCTTCCTACAGCTTTCACTTTGAGTGCAACTGCATAAATTTTTATCGTTTTATTTAGCTTGGCTGCTCACGTTTTCAGAATATGATTTATTGAACACGAATCCATTCTTCGGGTATCCATCTTCAATCAAGCTCGCTGGTTTTAATGGATGTCGCTCGGTAACGTACAGTCAAATTCGTTCGTGGTCGTGAGAGTGAAGTTTTGGGGACTCGAAGAACACATGTTCCATTGAAGTTCTTCAACTGCACTAGTAAACATATTTGTAGCGCAAAAAAACCAGACGTAGACACAGTAAGGAACACATACACAGGACGGGCGCTAGGTCCGCATCACCGCCTTGACTGTTCAACTGCAATTTTTTTTCTGAGAATCCCCAGTGGTATTCCTGCTCAACCCGGATAATGAGTGCCAGAAGTGACTAGCGGACCGGACCATCAGAGCTACGGGAAAGCCAGCGGTAGCCCCGGTCTAAAGGACCCGCCCGAGTTCTTAGTTTTGTAATAAAGCTTTTCTCTCTCTCTCTCTTCCTGTAGCTTAGCTCTACAAACAGGTGAATATCATTTCGCTTTCTTTCATAAATATTCGTCCAGCTTGCGGGCTTCCGCTGAACAGATTCGCTGAATATACGCTATCGCACGTGACTTAAGACTTATACTTACTCAGGTTCACTCAAGCTGAGGCTCACGCCCACTTCGAATCACTTCGACTCACTAACGCCGATTTCAACTCACTTTGAATTACTCGGTCCAACCCAGACTCACGGTCAATATAGTCTGGTCTAATCAGCCTACGAGTGAATTCACCGATCTTTGCCTGGTTTGCTATTCTGGACACTGTCAAATTCCGCCATCTTGTCAAATTTTCATAATGGTGGCATTTTTAAGCCAATAGGAGAGGCCGTAGGCAGCCCTCCGGGCCAATCACACTTTACCAATGGCGGAATTCGACAACATGGCAGAATTTGACAATGTCCAGAATAGGGCTGGCCCTCATCACGAAAATTGCGTTTGCAGACCGTTTTGCCGGATGCGAAGAAACTCGATTGCGCCATATTTGGCTGTTGATGTGAAAGTGATTACGTGACAGTTCCAGCAGTTTATCCGTTGTTCTTTCAGAGTAACTGAGGCGGAATATCGAGGGAAGACAAACGGTTTTAAGTAGTCACGGGAGAGCCGGTTTTTTTTCTTTCTTTTTTCTGACGTATAGTTTGGAGCTGCTGGCTAACACACGACGAACATACGAGTAATCCTATGTCGCATAGAGGTCATCGGCACCGTTGTGGACACAAACAGGCCTGACCGTTGTATAGTGATATGCGCGATGGAGATAACGGACCCAGTGTGACTACGCTGCACAGCAAATGTGCAAACGTAACTTGAAAATAGCACGGCGTGCACGAGGCCACGCTGTCGTATTGGCTGCGCTGTACGCTAAATTAATGAAATGCCAAGTCGGCCTTCAATTTATCCGCTAGCAATCTGCTCGTTTACGGCTGAAAACATCGATACAAAACGCAAATGGAGTTTTTAAAAGGAAATATCATCGGTCTAACAGGTTTGGCGGTGATCGTTAGTGTCCCTTGAACTTGTGTATCGGTTTCCTGGACGAGAACGGGACGGGGCGATGACATAACCCGTTTCTACGAGGTTGTGTATTTGTCCCGCCATCTGTCCTTAATTCCGGCGCATCTGTTTTGACTCGCGCCGCCCGTAAACAGGGGAGAAATTAAAGCGTGTCACGTTCTCGCTTGCCACATTTTGTTTGCGTTCGCTAACACGTCCCAGGACGTGCCAACCAGAGGTGTCCTGTCTTGCGCTGTCGTTAAACGGAAAGACGAAAGAGAAAATTTCCATCGACGCGCAGCCCAATGGATACCCTCGTCGGGAGAGGCTTTTTGCCGAAGTAGAACTGAATAAATAAATAATCAAAGACAAACTAACCAGCTATGCAGATTACACACAGCACTATCGAGACTTGAGGCGGAATTTCTCGTCCGCCTCACCCAAAATTCGACAGGAAACAGGCGGACAGAGTGGCGCAAATTGCAACCAATTTCTTATCCCGGTCCTCTTCAGCTACACTGGATGTTCCCAGAACTCTACCCAGACTCATTATGTCATCATCATCATCAGCCTGTCTACGCCCACTGCAGGGCAAAGGCCTCTCCCATGTTCCGCCAATCAACCCGGTCCTGTGCTTTCTGTTGCCACGTTATACCTGCAAACTTCTTAATCTCATCTACCCACCTAATTTTCTGTCTTCCCCTCACGCGTTTGCCCTCTCTTGGAATCCAGTCAGTTACCCTTAATGACCACCGGTTATCCTGCCGACGTGCTACGTGGCCGGCCCATATCCATTTCTTCTTCTTAATTCAACTATGATATCCTTAACCCCCGTTTGTTCCCTGACCCACTCTGCTCTCTTCCTGTCTCTTAAGGTTACACCTATCATTTTCCTTTCCATCGCTCGCTGCGTCGTCCTCAATTTAAGTTGAACCCTCTTTGTAAGTCTCCAGGTTTCTGCTCCGTAGGTAAGTACCGGTAAGATGCAGCTGTTATATACCTTCCTCTTGAGAGAGAGTGGTAGACTACCATTTATGATTTGATAATGCTTGCCGAATGAGCCCCATCCCATCCTTATTCTTCTAGTTATTTCACTCTCATGGTTCGGCTCCGCGGTTACTACCTGTCCTAAGTAGACGTACTCCTTTACAACTTCCAGCGTCTCGCCACCTATCGCGAAGCGCTGTTCTCTGCCAAGATTGTTCCACATTACTTTAGTTTTATGCATATTAATTTTCAGACCTACTCTTCTACTTTCCGTATCCAGTTCAGTAATCATGAGCTGTAATTCGTCTCCCGCGTTACTCATCAATGCAATGTCATCAGCGAAGCGCAGGTTACTGAGATACTCTCCATTAACTCTTATCCCTAATTCTTCCCAATCTAGGGCCCTGAAAACCTCCTGTAAACACGCGGTGAATAGCATTGGGAGAGATCGTGTTCCCTGTCGTACACCCTTCTTTATTGGGATTCTGTCGCTTCTTTATGAAGGACTATAGTGGCTGTGGATAGCTGTAGATTTCTGTAAAGTTACGTAAAATAGAAGAGGCCTCCCCGAGTCACAAGCTATAGGGGTACCCCCACTCAGCAAACAGACTCCCAGAACCTCTCCGGGAGCGACGGCAGAGAACGCTGTTCAGCTGCGATCTAACAGGACTAGAACCTAGGGCTATTCCAGCAGGCCAGGGAGGCTACAGGAAGTCAAGATCTTCCGCCCCCATTCTTAGCGGTTGGCACGGACCAGAAAATAGCCGGATCTCGATATAAGGTTCTTCACTCTCACTTTCACCTGCAACGTATTCTCGCCAGCCAAAGCTGCACAGACAAATATAACGCATCGTTGCCAGGGTGCGACCAAGTTCGCGCTGCAACCAAAATTTGTCATGACTTGCCAACAAGCCCACTTCGCAACTCTTGTTTCTCGTGCAACGGGCCCCTTTCTTTATGTTCCTCAAGATCCTGGCCGCACTGTAGCCCTCATCGCCAGTGCAACATGCAGAGCACGGTCGTTAGGCTTTTGCATCCGGACGAACATCCCTCCCGAAGACGTCATAGCTCTTTTTGGTGGTTCCATGCCATCATTCGGCCATGGGAAAAGGTTGCTCAAGATTTTGCGCCCTGAATGGCATCGCCGGATTCGTATACACAGGATGTATCTCAGCGTCCAACTTCAAAGCTCGTTTGAGTCTCCTGTCGCCGGTAACCCTCTGAAGAAATATCTGCGCCTGGCCGGCCAAGTCACCGAGGTTCTCTGGTTGACACAGTTGCGCCAACTTCGACAGCGTGTCGGCAGTGACCGCAGGAAGGTGACGTACAGTGTCAACGTTCCTGAGAGCCTCCATCTTCCAGACGACGTCGTCCAAGTCCTGGGACTGGGTCCGAAGTTGGCCGTCGAGAAGAGGATGACAAAGCCAGAGCTCCTGTCCGTGGTCCGTCGTGTGTCACGGAAAGCACCTGACGGTGAAGAAGCGAGACTGACTTCGGAAGGAGTCGATGCCTTAGGACGCTGTAAGCCAAATTGTTCAGAACTTCCTCTCACGTGACCTGTGGTTGCTGCTGAGGTAGGGGTACTTAGGGCGGTGCGGGTCTGGAAAAATAAACATTGTTGTTGCTAGTAGCGCTGCGTGTGTCGTCTTTCTTCTCGTGTCCCTGTACCAAGTTCGCGCTGCAACCAAAATTCGTCAAGCGTAGCGGTAGTTTCACTCATCGTTTCGCATTGTACGGGCTTTCAACAGACTTCAATCGCCCTGCACTGATCTATCCCCGTCGGCGGTCGACGGAAACATGTTTTGCGGCCGCTCCACTCCCACCGGACAGAAAAAAACACACATGAGGGCACTTAAGTTTCCCACTGAGGTCGCACGTGTCGCACCGTCGCTAAGCGTGTACGCGCGCGCTTGCAAGCGCTGTGAGCTCGTCAGCACTGGATCGTGACGGCGTCCTTGCGACTCCGCTGTACGAAAACGGTAATGTTTTCCCCCCGTCGAGTTATACGCTGTTCCTGCTGGGTGTTTGCCGAATCGGGTAACACGCGTCGCTTGTCGGGAGTGATTCTTCAGCGCTGTATCACTAACCAGTTGTTCTCTTCATTTTTTTAATTTTGTATATTTAGAGCGTTCGCACGAAGCCCCTGCGCATGGCAAGCGCTGTTGATAGTCGGGAAAAACGGCCACGTCATTGAGTTGACGTTGTACGTTCTCCCCTACAGCTCATCTCTACTCGCAAGGCTTGGAAGGGGATTTTTGAGTCTACTAAATGGGTCGTCAATATCAGCGTGCTTTAACCAATAAAAGTTGGCGATGACAGTTGGTTTATCAGCCAATGCTTGAGTTTTATGCAGTTACCGCGCGCTGAAATAGAGTCAATTTAGAGGACTCTTAGACCAAGGAGACCGCTGATTGCAACTCTATGGACTGTTTTAGAGAGAGAGAGAGAGAGTACAGAGAGAGATTTATAAAGGTGTGAATATGCCTTTAGCGTTGGAGAAAGTCGCGCAGCTTCTATTCTTTACCATAAAAACGCTGTCACCATGATGTCATCATAGTGGTGTCTTCACGCGGTCATGATATCGGTTTTTTTTTTTTTATTTTTTTTGTAACGTAGAGGTCGTCGCCACGATGAGGGCGGAATACTTCGATGCCTCGTCAGACGCGAAAATCGACCGTCGGCGTCAACACGAGTGATGCAAAAAATTATCATCGCGTGAAAACGTCACCATGTGTCGTCATCATGACGTCACAGGTCGATGAAACTTGTGATCTCACCATGACGCCATCATCTTGTCACTTTGACAACACATAACGTGACGTGATACATGAAATCGTCGCTTGGTCAAAGCTGACCCAATCCCGGAGAGCTTGCAGTGCCTCCGATCCTGGAGGCAGCGCAAAACAACGTTAGGTGCAGAAAGCTTTCGGATCGAGGGGGGCGAGGGAAGATCAATGCACCGTCTGAGACCAAAAAAATAATAATAATCGCCTTCGAGTCGTCTTAAGCGAACGCATAAGGGACTCTGCGAGTTCTTTTATTAGTCACCTGGTTTCCATAGAAGAGTTACTCCTCCGTGAATCATTCGTTTTCACAGATGATTCGATTGTCGTGGGTCGCTCGTTTGTAGCCATGCCATTGTCGGTGCCATGCACGAGTTATCATCTTACCAATTTCGCCTTATCTTCCTATCGTCGTAGTTTTCGTCCGCGTTGACCCATATACGGGTCAACGCGGACGAAAATATACCACGAAAACCACATATGGGGACTGTTTTTTTTTACTTCATTTGCACCGGAGAAGAGCCAGATCAAGACGAGCCTGAAACCCCTTATGTCACGCACAGATTAACCGTGTGCCTTATTCGTCGATCTGAGCGGTGTGAGAAGTGTGCTAGGGGCACGTTCCGCCTCGCTCGGGTTCTACAGTTTTACGCAAAGCGTAAGGGAACCAAGCCTTAGCCTGAAAGTCGCACGCAGTAAACAGTCGCACAGGACACCGATTTCCGACTGAGATCCTTCCGATTTCGGTTCGTCTCCGTAGGCTGCGCCCATCCGTTACAATGAGCGCTAGGAGATGTAGGACGCAGAGCCTCCCCCCCCCCTACTCCCCCTCCACTCGGGTAGTAGAATCAAGGGCACTTGTCCTCATTGTGTGTTTATGAGATTGCGTCGTCGCCGCTCAATGTCCCGTTATCACTGGCGCGCTTTCCACGGCGTCAACGGCGCGAATCGGCTCTTCGATTGCAGCAAAAGATGAAGTTTCCCAAAACGCGATAAGCTTGTCGTGCGTCTGCGTGAGCGTCGGTGTTTCTTTTGTATTTCTCTTAAGCTCGAAACGGGGTAAGGTCGCAGTAGCGTCCCCGCGCCTCCTCGAGGTATACGCGCACGTATACTCTATAAAGAAGCAGTAGGCGTTACCACCGCATATAGGTGGCACGTGCGTTACGGGGCCCTTGCCTCCGAGACCTCTCTACACGGCACGCTGAGCCTACAGTCTCGGAGGCAGTGCTCGAGTCTGTCTGGAAACGTATCATTTATCCGCTCGCATTCTGTGGAGTCGGCGACTCCTATTATGTTACTCCGGAACAAAACTCAGTGCGTTCAGTGGAGCGGATGAAATCAACGGGTTTGTCCTGAAGGTTACGCAAGCAGTGCCGTCAGCTGTCAAAATGTGCCTGGCCGAGAGCGTGCGGGAATGAATTGTCTGCTCTTTCCCTTTCCTATTTGACCCTCCGTGTTACTTTTTGCCGGAAGTGTGACGTCGAGCCTGCCCGGTGGCTTTGTTCTTTCATAAGCGTGACGCAGAAATGAATTGCATTTCTCAAAAGCACCCAAGTAATGACCGCGGAAGCGCTGAGCTGAGCTTTTGTTCGGGCTTCCTTGGCCGTCAGTTTTCATTAAATCTCCACTTTCATTCGAGCTGGCTCTCGTTCGTCACGACACCCACCCGAAGATTTATGCAATGAGACACGGTTTTCACCTTTCTTCGTCTGTACCGCTCTTTCTTCGTTTCATTTCGTGAGCTGGCGTGATGGACACGCCGGCCAACTTTGCGCGCCATTTGGTGGATTGCGTGAAGAGCAAATAAGTACCACCACATTGCACGTAACGATGGTGTGAACGGGGCCGAACCCTATAGAGGTGCGGCGCTGGACATAGAAATAAAACGGGCAAGTTAAACTGAACTGACTGAAGAGCAGCATACCGCCAGACAAGTCACGCTCCTGTCTCCCTGCAGACACCTGTCCGATTACCTGTCTTCAAGAACGAAATAAAAAAATACCGGGAAAAATGTGAATGTACAAAAGAAAGCGGCTAAGAGATAAGCGACCAAAGGTCGTGGTGTGAGGGGTTGGGACGGAGATAGAAGTCACGTCACGTTACTTCGCGGCTGCTCCGTGCAAGCGCGCGTCTCTCGCACGGTCGGAAGCGCAACCACGCGCGCAGATGGTGCACAGAATTGACGAGGCAGGTTCTCCCGGCCATTCTGTCCGTCATTCCTCCTCTCAGCCGCTTCAGATTTCGGATCGACGTAGATTCGGGAACCCGAAGCAGCGGCTGAAGGTGCCGTATTTCTCGAATCCAGGATGGCAGCGTGCTGTTGCTGTCGGGCGATGCCGCGCCATCCGTCCCAGCCCCTTTGCCGCCACGGGGTCATCGCGAAGCGACCGCTGTGCCAAGAAGAGACCGAGGGCAGCGTCACAAAACGCACGAGAGACCCGTCGGAAATCCGTGTCCGCTGAGTGATCGCGTCCAGCGGCGGCAGCCCGGCCCAGTCGACGCGGTCGTTGTTGCGGACACGGTTGCGTGGAGGCCGCCGCCGCCGACGAGACTGCGTTTTGTAGTCGTGGTTGTGCAGCGTCTGCGCGCACGCCATGCTTGTGCCGCGGGAACACAGGTGGGGGTTTTACAGGAGACACCATGCGAGGCGCGTCGCGAAAGACGCGCTCCAATTGCACCTCCACCACCTTAGTCCCTGCCAAAACGGGCTCGGGATCCTCTGTCTAACCACACATAGGCGTGCGCACAGGGGTGGCAGGGGGGGGGGGGGGGGGGGGGGAGGGGATGGCCGCCCCTCTTAGGCATCTGAGGGGGGCGCCAAGTCTGTCCCGTATATGTACTTATAGTCAGACCTGTTTTGTCATTGTTTAACGTGCAGGGTTACGGCGACGCAGGCTTTTTTACGATAACAGCTGCCGAGGACCCCCTGATGTTACATTCCAAGAAGTATTCACTCCCAATCTTTACCCCCGGAAAGCCCGGAGACCAAAGGCAGGCCGTTGTGCGAAGCACGTCATCACTTCATATTCATTTTTGCATCCACTGCGAAGCTTGTTTCTTTCGGACTAAACCAACGAAAAAAAAAGTGAGGGGGGGACACTGCGGCGACGCTAGCTACCCTCCCTCTCCCTCTCTCCCCTTGTTTTATGAAGAAATAAAAGGCGAGGATGAGTTAGCACTTTTAGGAAGGGTAGTGAAGTCGACAAAAGTCTCTCGTCTTTGAACTCGGAGTGGTTTAGGGGCCCTTTAAAGTGTTGAATCTTTAGCTCCTTCAGTTCGTGTTCTTCACCGTCACGACCACGTGACGATATTATCATCCCGTTTCATTTCTGCGTCTTTGACGCAATGACAACCGACGCGCGCGCAGCTTCTTTTGCGCATGCGCGCCGTGTCACGTGTTCCCTTCGCTTCAGAAGCGTGAAAAGCTGGGCCGGTTGGTTCATGTTCATGTTTAGGTGCGAGGAAACCAGTGAAACTCAAAAACAAGGACGAAGAAGAAGGCACATTCAAGCACACGGTACTGCTGCAAAGCACACACCATCCGGCGATGGTGTGTGCTTGAATGTCCCTTCGCTTACTGTGACTGTACTGCGGTACTGCTGCAGAGGCGTTGAATTGGGCTGGTAGGTTCATTGTCAAAACGAAAAAAAAAAAGAAAAAAACAACGGGGAACACAAGACACAGTAAAAAGAAAGAAACAGGCCATGTTGGCACCACTTCTGTCGCCTCTGCAGCCAAACGGCGGTGCTAACGCTGGTAATTCAAGTTAATCCAGCCGCCCTTCGACCTTGCGGAAAGCAAAACCAGCCATTCTTGTAACAATCTAACTTGCCTCCAGTATTCTGACTTCAATATCCTGCACATACACTTCCAGTGTCCCACTGAAGGCTCTAGCAGACCGGAAATCGTATGTCCCGTCGTTTTCTTTTCAATGTGTCTTGTGTTTCCCGCTGTTTTGTTTTGTTTTATAAGTTTTTCATTGTTACTGTTTGGTTGCCGAAGTTGTGTAGGCTCGCTAGAAAGGTTCGCTTCAAAAATGAGTTACGAGATACCCTTATGGTGTACATGGCAGCTGCCATCTCGTTCGGCCGACAAGTTGGCGTGACCCGCTCTGTGACTTGACTGGGATGCCTCCCTCCTCGTATATTTTGCACGACCGGCGCCTCGTTTCAGCCTTCAGGCGTCGGAGGTTGAATCGCCGTAATTAGCGCCTCTTGTTCCGCGCCATCGAGCCCTCCTTCAGCCATTACCTGCGAGCCGCCGCCGCCCCAAGCAAGTTGCCCGCGTGAGCAATCAGTCTTTTCGGCGCTAATGCTGCCCGGGTCACGGTGGAAACAAAGGGAGGACGTGCCGAGGCATCCTTTTTATAGTGACGGCGTAATCGCTTCCTACTTGCGAACAGTTATAAGCTGTAGCCTCCAAAGAGTAGGAACACGTGCCCTTCGAGACACCCGTCAGCTTGAGGAATTTCACCTTTATCCCATGCACGTCGGGCACCTTATTGTGCCGTATGCTCGCAAAGCTAAAGGCACCCAACACAGAAAAAAAAAAGCGCGAAACTTCCCAGGGTTCTTCTTTATTTCTTTTTATTTTGTGTGAAGCTTCCTATTACACAGCAGTGTCCTTTATTATTATTAATTTTCTCAGCACATATATAGAACTATTTGCTAGGCAGGAATATATCGGTTACTCATGAAGTTTTGAAACGTGAACGAGTAACTTTTGCGTCACTAGCTGAGCGCTTGTTAACTTGTTTTTGACTATGAGACCCTTTAGCCCATATGCTCTGTGGAACTATGGGAACTGGCTCCTGTAATCTTCAGTGCAGCGTAAAACTTTATATTGACCCAATCTACCGTGTCGCATAGTCGCTACGAAGGCTTGACATAAATCGTACATTATTCGAAGGAGGTGTGTTTTGTACACAAACAGAATGTTACTGGAACAGTGGTAACGTAAGGCGTGTTCCAGCGCATTCGCCTGTCGTGACTGAATGGCAGGCTTGCCGTGCAGGTAAATCACCACGTGTTTGCGATGATGAAGCTCGGATACGATGGAGTAACCTTCTTAAGCCTTGGTTTACCCTTTTTCGTCACAGCACACGATTTTGCCTTCAACTTGTGCGTGCGGGACCTTTCGCCTGAACATTCGTTGGCATCAGTTGAGTTAATGTGAAAGACGTGGAGTTTGGAAGGCCAACGCGTAGACCAGACTGTAAAGGTATGGTTGCCAATCAGGGAAAGTGTTGTCGAATGTTTCAGATAAGATTAGTTGAAGAGATGAGGTTAGTATATTTGCTAGCTGTGCCTGGTGTTGGCTGACGCAACACAAGGCTATACCATAGTCCATGGCTATACGCAGGGTTCGCTAAGAAAGGTCTCCGTTGTTTGATAGACATTAAAAAAGATGATGATTATTAATAGGGAGATAGGATAACGGTGTCGGTAATATTATCTGGGGACAAGACCACGAAAGTTAAAAAGCGGGCGACAGAGATAACATTTTTTTTAATGATTACGCCGGTGATGTTAGCCTGGTTCATCGCCTGGCTTGCTGATCCTGGTGTCGGGTACTTGCTACGGTATATACACAGCACCCCTTCTTCAGATACCGTGCAAAACGCCGCACTTAAATTCTACCTCAACGGGGCAAAATAAAAGGAGGTCGACCTGTTCCCACGGGCCCATTGACTCTGGTGTAATCGTGATAACCGACAATGCACCATCACGCGTCCGGTGCCGGCCAATCAAGAGCTTTGCGCATGTACTTTTTGCGCCATGTCTACAATGGTCTCGAACGCGTGCGCACGCCTCCGTCATAACTTCCACCGCACTGCTGTCAAAATGAGGCCGGCCACCTATAGAAAATACTTTTCGATACAATTTATACGTATGCAAGAGCGTGGGAATTGCCGAAGAGTTCGGCTGCCCGGTGTATAACTGACACGATATAGGTGAGAGTGTACAGCCGCATACGCGGCTATTATGAAAATGCTGCAACAAAGCTGGCCCGCGCAATATGCATCGTTTCGACCAGCCATACACGCTACAACACGAAGAAGGAAGTCATCGGACGAGAAAAGCACGATTAGAAGGGGGCTGACTGAGCTCCACGCGAGCACTTCGCAGGCGTATGTATACATATTGTTGAGCAGAAGAACAGGCGATGCATCTCAGGACGCATATTCAACGCGTGCTCGTTAAACGTTATACGCACACGAGCCCTCCCATACCGGTGAACGCACACTCATTTACAGACACACAGACGCGTGCGCGCACCTAACGAGCGCACGCAATCGACCCGATTCTGGGCTTAATTGAACAGCGGCGATGTTGACCAGAGAGGCCCGGACGACCGGTTTCCGGCCAAGTTCGCGAGCTGCGACTCGGCCGTGAGTGCGTGCGTGTTCGTGTGTGCGTGCGCGGAGAAGCAGCAGCGTGACAACCCCCCTACAAACTCATCCCCTCCCGCCTTTCGCTCCATCCGGCGTCTGGGCGAGGTGGAGCCCCGGAAGAGCAGGCGAGACCGTTAGCTCGATTGCTCTCCCCAGGACCGGATATGCCTGTCGCTACTTTGCTGCCGCTATACTGCGCGGCGAGATCGGCATCGGATCGCCAGACGGCGCAGTCATCCGTGCCCGCGGGGACCTGCTCTTTTCGGCGATAACCACTGCTACAGATTCGAGCAGCTTCGGGCCTTCTGGTCAGACGCGAAGCAACGAATAAGAAAGAAGACACCGAGGAACGGCGCTCCATCGCGTGTGTACGGTGATGGAATAGAGGGCTCCTAGCTGTACGCATCGGCTTTTCCGTAGCGCGTGCCTTGAGCGCATGATCCCGCTGCGGTGCTATGCATACCTCTGCGCGATCGCGCGTGCGCAGAGTCGAAAAAGAAAGAAAGGAGAGAATGATCAACGAGAGAATGCCTTCTTTGAAAAGAGTGCACGCCTCTCGGAGAGGTCACCGAGAACGTGGAAACACCGCCGTATACGTATCGGCTCGCGCGTTGTTCGAGTTGCTATCGCTTCGCGAGGTGCGAGAGGTCACGCATCGAAGACATGCCGGAAGCAGGGAACTATCCGTGACCACGTTTTCCCCGGCATTGTATGGACTGCGTTGATCTTCAAGGAATTCGTCGGCAGGGAACGTCGAGGTTTACGCCTCAGCCCCGTGTATGTGGCTATATGTCGCCTTTCTAAAGACACGTATATAGAAGCGATTGCGGGGAGCATGCATTGCCAGGGGTGATTACAATGCAAATATACAGTGTACATCTCGGCGAGCCTTCCTTCAGTAACATCGCGGAAAACGAGAAAATGTATTTTATAGACACTATTAGCAAAGCGAGTGTACAGATGCATTTGTTCGCAATCGGGACTGTGTTCCAATACGTGCCGTAGATGAATAAATAGACAGCTAAGCGGACAGTCGCATTACGGTTCTCACTTCGCTAACAAAATAGACAACTTCGCGAAGACGGCATCACAGACGAATACGATGAAGGTTACTTTACTGTCCAAATCAAGATGGTAGTTGAGCGGAATGTTTGGATCTCATCGGTATGCTCGTCGGCAGTCCGTTCAAGGAATGTGGGTCTGGCAGGACGGGCTTATTGCCTCTCGGCTCATAACTGCAGCAAACTTTCTGTGGTGGAAAGTACGGTCCGAAGTCTAAAAACCTTATGAAATTGCCGGGCACTCCACGCATCAACACCAAATGGACAAGACTTGTGTGGATAAGGTTATGAGTATAGAGATCACCAAGTCAAAACCACATGATTCGTTGTTAAAAAAAATTTAAAAATCGTCCACAAATCTGAATATTTGGATCTCTTGAATAGCCTAAAGAGCTTGAGCAAAATATGTAAATATGTGGGTCTCTTGAATAATCTAAAGAACTTGAACAAAATAAAAATGAACGTGAGACGGCGGCATGTCATTTCCTGACTACGGAAGGTGGTAATGAACCATTCACGCTAATTGCGAATTAATAGTTTCAAGGACGAACTACAGCGTTGCTATGCTCACCGTATTCTCTCCGGCCTCTTTTCTCACCGTTTTCTATACTCCGAGCATTTCAAAGTTCACCGCTTACAATGGCAGAAACAGAAGGAAATCTTTCTCTTTTTTTTTTCGCGTGCTCGTCCTCTGCGTAGCGCAGGAAAGACGACACGGGCCGCATTTCTTTGGTGCTTCTCACCGCTGCGTCCTTGGAGCCGTCTATTTTGCATTTGTAATGGCCGCCGCTTTTCATTGGCGCGTCTTCACCGCGTGTGAGAACTCTCGCCAATGGGTCGCGCTTGCGATTAACGAGCAGGATGCGCGATTGTGAAGATGCACCGTGCAAGCGTGGCCGCTTTGAAACACGCACCGCCACTGTCGCTAACTCGCTCCTTCTTTCCTGTCCCGTCATCGCGCACAAAGCGTTACTTCCAAACATTATACGCGACGCTTGTATATTAGGAGGATGTTTTCTCTTTGACAAAAAACCGTGCACTCTTGTTGAAGTCATCATAGGCGTCAACTGCGTGAAGCAACCGAATTCGCAGGGATACGAGGTACAACGTCACACGTGCAAGAACAGTTCCTGCTGGGCTGCAGCTTCTTCAGTATCGCCATTCACCGAAGATGCCACATCCTGAGATCGCGTGCCCTGACTTCACTATAGTTAAAGTCACCTTCAGTCACCTTCGTGCTGTGTAAGTAACGCTTAGTCGCACTGATTTACGCTCCTTGACCTTGTGTACTACTCGGTGTACAACACGAGAAACGGCACACATAGAACATACGAACACGGCGTGCACGGATCGACAGCTGACTTAGTGTGTTTCAAGCATCATTGCCGGTCAATCATGGGGCGTTCTAACAAAACTTGATATAAACAGCTCACGCAGATACCGTAGAGACAGGCTTTACAGCAGGCCTGTCTTTCTTCTATATTTCCATATATTCGTCCCTACTAACCACCTGCACGTTGTTCTATAGTTGCTTACAGTGTATGCAACGTACAACGCAATACTGCAAACTTTCCGTAAGCAGTAGTAACTATTACGTCAAATTAAAATCTACGCAGTGTCTTCGCCCAGCTTATGGGGTACAGACGATCCAGCGAGAGAGAGAGCGGAGGGGGTGAGGGCTTTTTAATGAGTAATGTAGAGGTTTGCCTGGCAGTACGCCTAGCATGCTACTCGAGACTGGTATGATTAAGAATGTCTGCACAATGTGCGACAAGTACAGAACACACAAGACACAACATAAACAAACTAAAGTATTTCAATGAGACCATTGTCTCTAAGAAAGTTCAAAAGCGATTTCATTGCATTAAATGTAGAGGCAGTGTTTATCTGTGGGCCGAGATCAGATAGAGGAAATGTAGAGACTGCTGTAGGTCCGTCGAAGTGTGTCGATGTAGATTCTGTAGAGATTGTAGATAAATGTTATAGTCTTTCGCTTCGCTTATTTTCGTTATCTTTTCATATAAAAAAACGTACGGTGTGCTGGGTCACAAAGTGAAGATTTTCTTGACTTGAAAGAGCATCTAGACCCTCGCCCTGCTACAAGGGGAGGGGCTAATGCGGTGAATACATAGTATAATGTTAAGCATATATGGCGAAGTTATGTGCGGAGATTAGACAAAAAAAATGATAGGTTCACGCGACCTAGCAACTTCACGAATTGGGGATCCTGGAAGCCAGACACCAGAGCTTACTGCACGCAATTAGTGAGACATGGCGCGACAGTCTTTTACCAAGCAGCACGGCAGATGAGCATCCGAAGGTCTCCACACACCGTGTGTTCGTGCGAGCAAAGGCCGTCGTTGTGGCGCAGCGCGTCGCGCCGCGCGCGAAGAACAATGACGCGCATACTTTAGCACAAGAGTGAGACCGGGGCTCTGTACTGCGCGTGCGCGCGGGCACACATGTGCACATGTGTACGCTGTGCGCGTACACGTATACACTATAGCCTCGCGGATGCTACGCCGATCCGCCCAGTCGGACCGCGCTACGCACCGTGACTTGGGTCGTGCTTGACGCCTTTCTCTGCGCGGCTTTCGTAGTGGTGTACGTGTGTATACGATTCTCGCTTTCTTTCGTACAGCCTCGAAAGAAGCGACGTGGCGTAGACCGTGTGTAAACTTGTGTTGCGTTTCCTTTTCAGCCAGCGAAAGCGCGCGAGAAAAGGCAGACTTATCAGGAAAGACCTTCCCCGTAGTCTGCGTGCGTTGGGCACGCTGGTCAGTTCTTGGCCATCTTTTGCCCCAATTAGTGCAGTGGACGACCGCGAGAAGGAAAGAAAAGACCGGATGAGAAAAGAATTACAAAACGTGAGGAGTAGTACGGAGGGAACCCCGAAGGTGCCTCTCTTGAACAATGATTTGTCGGAAAGACGTCCATTCGAGGTCTTTTGAGAGAGGACAAAAGAATTCCGACCATTTTGCACCGCGTACTCTATCTTTTCTTTTATGTCGAGCACGGTCATTAGAATCGCATGGCGGGACAAAGGCAGCGCAAGGACGCGTCTTGATTGCCGCGGTTCTGCCGGACGCGCCTGCCGAGGTCCGCTCGCATTAACTGTAAGGAAGCGGCGTGGTCACTGAAGAAATGCGGCGAAAAAAAAATAGCGATCGTCGTGTGTAGCACTGCTGGAGCGCGTAAAAGGAAAGAAAGGCGGGAAGCAGGAACAAAATGGCGCTGTTTTCGCAATTCGCCCCTTCTACTGGACCTCTTCGCGCGCTCCTAATTACCGCTGGTCTTTGTAAGGAAAGCAAAGCTGTCCGTTCTTTCCTAAGTATTGTTTGCTTTTCCTCTGCTGCCCTTTGGTAGCGCCCGCCAAGGATTCAGCTGTATGTCTGTGTAACAGCTAATGCGCAGCTGACCACAATGAATCGTAGGCCATGGAAGTTGGAAGTGTAATTGTCGCTGCGTATTTTTTTTTTATGTCCGTCTTGTCGTGTCCTGTTATCCCTCCCTCCTGTCCCATGAGGAGGCAGGAATTTTCTTTTTTTTTTCGAAGGTGAGGAGGGAGGTCAACCATATTTTATATATGGTCGTGCGTGCGTTTGTATGAGTGCGGACATATATACATATACTATCTGTATACGCCAGTGGGCGTGGCGTCAGATGGGTATCGGAAGCAGAGAGCCTGTTCCCATGGCAGATGAGCACACGTTGAGAGAGTTCCCATCTTTTAATTATCTCCCTGTTCCCCTGCTGTCATCTGCGTACACGTGATCGTCCATACATCGCGAAGTATGTTGGGCGCGAATGAAACAACACGAAGACGACAAAAATGAGCGGCTACGCTCATCTTTGGAAGGTCAAATTCCCGATGACTGGAAGATGGCGAAAGTTACACCGGTTTTCAAAAAAGGTAATCGCTCTGATCCGTACAATTACCGCCCCATATCGCTGACATGCGTGTCTTGCAAAATATTAGAACACGTCATTTTCTCGCACATTGCCCGTCATCTCGAAAATAACTCTTTCTTTTATCACAAGCAGCACGGTTTCCGCCCCGGCTTATCATGTGAAACGCAATTGGCTGAATTCACTACTGACCTGCACTTAAACCTTGACTACTGCTATCAGACTGACGCCATCTTCACCGACTTTTCTAAAGCCTTCGACCACGTAGCTCACCGTCGTCTCATAACTAAGCTTTGCACGCTAAATCTCGACCCACTTGCACTATCATGGTTAATATGTTTTCTGACAGCTCGCTCACAGTTCACTTCCATTGGTGGAGAGTCATCCACTATAACAGATGTGCTTTCCGGGGTTCCGCAGGGATCTGTCCTTGGCCCTCTTTTGTTCCTCATATTCATCAACGACTTGCCATCCGGAATTACATCGTCCATCCGTCTTTTCGCCGACGACTGTGTTGTGTATCGCAGAATCGCCAATAGTACGGATCAAACATTACTGCAGCAAGACCTAAACATTATCGAGGCATGGTGCTCGCGCTGGCTCATGGAGCCAAATGTTTCAAAGTGCAAACACATGATCATCTCTCGCAAAAAATCCAACCTTGTCTTCCAATATTCATTAAACTCCGATGGGATATCTCAGGTAGATTCCTACCGCTACCTGGGTGTCCTCATAAACAGCACCTTGACCTGGTCAGACCACATTGTCAAACTCGCAGCAGACTAATCCAGGACACTTGGATTCATAAAAAGATCTCTGCGGCCCTCCCCTCCCGCTGTCAGGAAACTTGCGTTCGAAACGTTCGTCAGATCTAAACTAGAATTTGCTTCCGCCATTTGGAGTCCTCATCAAGACTACCTCATCAGCTCCCTCGAGGCGGTGCAAAATCGTGCAGCCCGGTTCATATCATCTCAGTACAGTAAACATGCAAGCGTCACTCATATCAAATCGTCTCTTGAGCTAACCCCTCTAGCTGTTCGCAGAAAAACCGCACAGATCAGCCTGTTTCACAAACTATATCAATACTTTTCTCACCTGCATGGCACTCTGCTCATTCCTCCAACTCGCACTTCCCGTCGACTGTACAACTCTAAAAGTGTACAACGTCTTCATGGCTCAACTCAAGCATTTAACAAATCCTTCTTGCCATCAGCCATTGAACATTGGAACAGTCTTCCTGAATACGTTGTTCAAGAGCGCGACCCAGTCAAATTCAGAGCGTTGCTGTCTTCTCTTTTCAGCTGACCTTCGCACATACCTGTTGTTCAACAAAGCTTCTGCTTTTCAATGAAGTTTTTTTAATTATTTTTTATTATTATTTTTAATTTATTTTTGTTTAACCTTCCAGTATTAATTTGTGCTCGCGCCTTGCAGCCAACCGCGTGTAATAGTTAAAAGTTTTGACACTTTCACAATCTGCTTTATCTTTATGTTCAACACTGTGCAATGTATATTTACTTCACTGTTATTCTTTAAGCACTGCATTTGTGTCATGACATGTACTTATGATATTTAGTTGATCCCCCCCCCCCCTTATGTAATGCCTTGTTTAAGGCCTTTAAGGGTTCAATAAATGATGATGATGATGATTTGTAGTCGAAATCCTTGACTAATCGGTTTACGCAGGTAGACCCCTCGCTTTTTCTTAATGAGCTGTGTCTTTTCTCATCGACGTACACTTAGCGGACTTTGTTTTCGTTTCCTTCCTCTTATTGTCTTCCCGTGAGAAATAGAGGGAAGTATATATAGCAGTCTGCGTTTCTAAATACTTGATGGCTCAGAAGCACTACAGTCGCGACAAAGTGTCTTCGCATTTGTAGGGTAACGGTTGTCTTTTACAGAGTAGAACCACCTCCGCTTCTTTTCTCTTTTTTTTTGTCTGTCGGGCTACCATAAAAGAAATATGGAGAAAGAAGCCGCGCTGTTCATTCGAGGATTCCTTTCGTAGTCTCCTATATATTGGGCCCTTCATGACCTGTCCACCCTCACCAAAGCCACCGCCATCGTCGCCTTACGCACACAGCAAAGGTGTACCCACTCGCAAACAATGTACGCAAACAATGTATGCAAATATTATATGCAGAAAGGAAAAGCCCCCCCCCCCCCTCTTCCTTCCCAGGAAACCGGGCCCACTGTTCGTAAACTCGAGGCGTGTGTATAATGCTGTCGCCGTCCCACACGAAGGCGAGACGCGTTATGCGATAGAGGAACCTGGGAAGAAGAGGGCCGCCTTTTGGGCGGCAGCCGGGAGAACGGCTCGAGTCGACTCGTTACGTAAACCCGGAAGGTTGCA
Source organism: Rhipicephalus sanguineus (assembly GCF_013339695.2). Lineage (NCBI taxonomy): Eukaryota > Metazoa > Arthropoda > Arachnida > Ixodida > Ixodidae > Rhipicephalus > Rhipicephalus sanguineus. The sequence continues at coordinate 144,239,958 of NC_051181.1, read as the reverse complement.
GACGGAGGCCCCTTGCTTGACCCCGGGCACCCCTCTCTCTCCCTCTCTCTCGCTTGTTGTTCTGCAGCTGGATCACTCGCCGTTGTGCGCTGCATTGTGCGCGCAAGTGCGCGATCGCTGCGCCACGCTAGGCAGGAGCTAAAAGCACGAACGCGAGGCTAATGTGCTCGCTTGTTTGTCGGCCGGCACTAAAATAGCCTCCTCTCGTTACGTGTAGGAAATGTTTCTCCGGGCCCGCTAAACGCATAACACTCGATGCTCGCGGAAATGAGACAGTCGTCGGCAAAAAGGCCGATGGACGAGCCGCGTCTTGCCGAGCTCCTCCGGGATTCTCTCCACTGGCGTAGCCAGAAAGGGCGAGGGGGAATCAAACCCCTCTCCCCTACCTCCCCGAAAAGTTTCAATATTGCATGCGTATATATACACACACATACAAACGCACGCACGAACATAAAGTATGGTTGAACCCCTCCCCCCTGCGCCCCCCCCCCCCCCACCCGAAAAAAATTTCCAGCTACGCCAGGGATTCTCTTGTTGCTGATTGGCTGACTCAATCCCTTGCCTCCGCTGTATAGAGTGTGTGGTCTCAACTGTATACGCAGTAACCTTATCGCCGCAGAACATTTAGTTGGCCTAGCTGACTTTCGGGTGAGCATTTTGGTCCCTGTGCATCCTTGGTGCTCACGAACTTCTAATTTCCGGTCTCTTCCATCATTTTATCTATCCTTCCCGCCCCAATATTGCTCTTGTATAATGTAGACACCTGAACCCAGACTTTGCTTATCATCCTTCCTATTCATTCATTTTTCTCTCCTGACCGCTCTTTCACGCTAATACTACCACGCATATCTTCTATCACTTTTACAATCTGTAATCAATTAATTTTCGAGCCACTCTGTCCGTGCACCGTTGTCCCATAGCCGCTTCCGCGCGCTACCGAGTATCCATTTTGCTTATCACCGATTTCGTACGCCCTTCAGCGGGGCACTGGCCGCAAGTTTTTTTTTTTCTTTCTTCTTCTTCTTCTTCTTCTTTTACGACCCGATAGCCGTCGCATGTTTCTCTTCCTTCATCTTCTTCGGCTGTCGTCCACCTCCAATCGTCTCTGGCCTGTCCGAAAGTGGCTCCGGCCGGAGACAGGACACGGGCGTTCGCGCGTGACGATCTGTTGTGGCGTTGTGCGTGGTCCGTGTCGCACTGCTTGCCGAGGAGACCCTGGCTGCGTGGTCGGCGTCCCCTTTTGCACTTGCCGGCTCGTTTTGTGCACCACAGCTCTCGCCACACGCTGTACGCGTGCGAGTGCGCAGTGCCTGCTATTTTGGTCTCCGTGTAGCTTGGCCTTTCGGCTACAACCCCCCCCCTCCTCCCCCAGTTTTTGTTTGGCTGCAAAAGTGTGTGTGTGGCGGTCGGCCCCTGTTCGTTAGGTCGCCGCGTCTATGCCAACCTGTCGTATACATAGGTCTTGACTTTGCAAACGGGCACGGGCAATCTGACTTGATCGTATATACGGGGTGTTCCAGCGACGAATATCTGTCTCTCGTCGTCAAAATCCTCCGTTAAGAAACTGCGGAAGACGGTTGTCGACGGAACACCGTCCATATACGAACATCGTGTGCCCGCTTGCCATACCGACCCGTGCAACGTCAAAGAGGAACGCTAGATTAACCTGCGATAGCAATAAGGTCAGTTATATATCGTGAGTGCACACATGTTCAGCCGTAAACAAGACAAATGTCGGTGACAAAAGGCAAATGTACATGACCTATTCGCGCGAACTGTTTTATTAATCGATAACAGCGACGCGCATATATTGCAGTTGTGGAAATTAAACGCTGTTGTTTGATGCGGGTTCGATTGCCAGTCACAGCGGCCGCATTTCGATGGGGGGCGAAAGGCAAGTACACCCGTGTACTTAGACTTATGTGCACGTTTAAACAACCCTAGATGGGTAAAATTAATCTAGTGCAAAGCTGCCTTAATTTTTTTTGTATGTGTCTCGTCGCACTAACTTAAATGCATTATACGGCCATAGTTTTGGAAGTTTTGATGCATCAATCGAGAATCGAGTGTCACCCGCCTACTCTCCAAATGTTAATCGATTCTGTGAATCTCTGAACGTCACTGTATATAAACCATAGGAGGCATGTAAGGGATCCATGTCAGCGCAAACAAGAAATAAAGAGTTGAAGAAAGAGTGGGGAGCCACAGGACGAGCGCTAAACTCAAGCTGTTTATTGTAACTACGGAATCAACAGACTACGACATTCCCGCATGCGTACTTTATCGTCAAAAGCAATCGCAGTGAGATATCAAACACCGGCCTATCGTTTTCAAAAATATGAACAGAAGTGTCGCTAATGGATCCCGTGCCTCTCTTTTTAATGTGATATGCCTCCAATAGCTCACATGCTAACGTGTCACTACTCCTGCCGATAATCTTTATCTCACGCAGCTGTGGCTCACACCTACAGGCTATGTAGCGCGCAGGTAAGCGTGTGCTCTTTTAATCTTTATTTGTAACTCATGCTCCCGTCATCGGCATGCGGGTTTAGCCGAGCATTCGGTCTAGTGCCGCTCCGTACACCCAGCCTCTTAGGCATTCACACAGGCACCGGTTATTCCAGCGGACACTCCTTACGCAACGAAGTTATGGGCCTTGCCGGCATCTTTTCATACTCATCAGTCTTCTACTGAAACCACGGGCAAAAGGTGACCGTAAGCGCACCGTACGCTCTGAACATTGCGTTTACTGCGAGCGTGCACTTACGACCGCTCTCCGTAGTTCCATTCCAGCGTGGTGGCGTATACAACCCCGCAGACGCACACTCTCATGGAGGAAGAAAAAAACTTAGCAGTGAGCTTTGCGTGACGAAGCCAGCCTTGGTAAGCGAACGGTCCGTGAAGCCAGCAGTGTGACTTCTTGCGTCAAGATCACGCAAGAAATGAGATTTCGGTGTTTGGTGCCTGGTACTTCTTTAATCCAAGCGTGCTTGTTCGGCCGTCTTATATGACGGAGGTTCGAAAGCGAAACAAGACCGGCAGTACTAAAATCTACTTCGCTATGACGTTCTGAATACGTGTTGGGCCGACACGGTATAGGCTTCAATCGTGTTGCACAATGCTCCCTCCAAACTGGTTTATCCGAGCATTTCGTCCAATGCCACTCTCAACTGATTACACTCATTCGCAACGAAGTTCCGGGCCTTGCCAGCGTATTTCCCTCCTCATCAGTCATTTCCAGAAACCACGGAAATAAAACGGTCCAACGCAAGGAAACGAAAGACGAAGGGAGAATGAAAATTTAAAGGCTAAAATCGCCAGGACCATTCGTCCCTGATTGATCGTGTATATAATTCATAGCTTTGATACTACCCAAAACTTGAGAACGCTTGAGCTTCGCTTTCAGGAGTAAAATGCGATAGCGTAATCGGACCGTGTTCGTATCGCCTTCCCAATCATTAGCCTGGCTTCGCTTCTCGGTTGAGACCTAAACCGTGACCCAAGGAAAACCAAAGTGCGGGCGTCCTACGGTTCCAACATCCATGCATGCGGCGCGACGGAACACGGCCACACGGCGGGGCGATGCCGTTCAAAAGCGCGCCCGTGGGCCCTTTTGCGCCATCTCGCGGGTGGTATTCAAGCCGCTGAATAACTTCCGATGTGCGTACCACCAACGCTAAATGGTGTATAAGAACTTCCGAGATGGGCGTACCACCAACGCTAAATGGTGTATATAAATAGCTCGCCGTCAGTATGCTGAAGGCGTGGTTCGTGGTGGCCGAGCGGCTAAACGCATCGCGCCACGGAGCGAGAGATCGCAGGTTCGAATCCCAGGTCCCACTCGAACCAAAGATTTCTTTTATTATTTGAATTTATTTCTTTATTTGCATGTACCTAGAATTTTCGCGCACGGACAAAACTGATTTTTCGCTCACAACCAATGACGCGGACCCTGACACCGACATCGGAATTTTTGCGAAACGAGCTCTCTAACGCTATCGCGTTAAAAGGGTGGCCTTGAGCGTCGCACACCCTGAAGATTGCGTATACTGCAGGCGTGCACTTACGAACTCTCACTGTAGTTCCTTCGATTGCTGCGTGGTGGCGTATACAACCTCGCAGACGTAGCAGACGCGCGCACTGTACCGCAGAGGACTCTAATGCGCACGCTCTCGCACTTTCGCCGCTGAGGGGGCTGGACGCGCGAATCGCCGATTATCCTCGGAACGACCGACGACGGCTCGCCCTTATTACTTGACCGAGAACCACGTTCTCTCGGCGCATCACCCGCTGAGCGCCGTGAGAGACCGGCGGCGGCTTCTGCGCGCCGCGGCAGCGCATCCTGGCCTTATTTCCAACTTGATTTATGTCTTTGCCCCCTTTGACCGTCCCCCACAGCAGTGCAGCGCCCGGATGTTTTCGCTTTCTGGAGTGGCCGCAGCACGGTTGCACAAACACGCACGTCATTCCGCGTGTAATATACGAAAAAGAAAAGGAAGAAGAATTCTTCAAGGCCCGCTGCATTTAAATAATATATCTTTATATATATTGCATAAGATATTGACGCGTAAAAAAGTCGTACGTACGGCTCCTTTATGCATTCGCCTAAGACGACGCGAAGACGATAGCTATCTTCTCTTTCTTCTCATTTGATTGTACTTACTGACACCCCCCACCCCAAAACCTTTCTGCACCTAACGTGGTTTTGCTCTGCCTCCGGGATCGGAGGCATTGAAAGCTTTCTGCACATCACGTGGTTTTGCAGTGCCTCCGGGATCGGCCCACCTTTGACCAAGCGACGATGTCGGGTAACGACGTCATCATGTGACGTCACGTTGTGCGACGTCGTGTCTCAATTTTTGGCGACATAAGACTTAGTGATGACGTCATCACGTTTTTTTTTTTTTCCCCGCATCACCCGTGCTAACGCCGACGGTCACTTTCGGTGTTTGATGAGGCATATCTAAGGCTTTCGCCTTAATAAGGCACCGGCTGCTGCTTTGCTCTTGAGTATGCGGTGCATACAACACACGTGGTCTAACATAACATGCCGTTGTCAAAGTAACACGTATGTTTTGCATACAGCAAATATGTATGTCCAAAAAACGGCAGGAAGGGGAAAGTGGAAGCTTGCGATGAAAAAAAAAAACAAAAAACAGGGGGCTTGAGCACACAACCGGGATGCCCCGGTTTACGGATTTTTTTCATAACATATATGTATGGTATCACATACGATTTAACTCCAGGACACTGCACAAAAGAAAGTTGTTAAAAAAGTATTAATAATAATGTCACGCAACGAAATACTATTAAACTAGCGGGTGGCCCGCGTACAACACCATCTGCATTGTCACTTACAGGCGCAGCATATTGCGTTTCTTTTGTCATTAATTCATTTAGTGCTCACGGTACCAAAGTCTGGAGATATGTATTAGGATAGGTTAAGCAATGCATTTTCGTGCGCATTTACACGTAAAGTGGGGCAGGAAGGAAGCTGTCTCCAGCTTTTAATTTACATTGACATTATTGACGTCTGCACGAATGCCACGTAAAGTGGTTGGAGAACTTTATTGGTGTCGGCACTGAGCCCTCAATATGCGATAGAACAACACTTCTTTGCATGCCCATTGCATGCATAAACAATAAGCGATGACGTTGGTACATTCATAACGAAGGGCATCAAGAGGAGAAAATCGCGTAGTCTCATATTTCCAAGATCGTCAAAAGCAGCATCGTCTTTCAAATGTGTGTTTTGTCAGTAACTCCTCTCCACATTTAGATGTTTCTTATGGTTTTATGACTCCACACGTCTAATTCGGTTAAAAGCCTATTTCATCACCACGTGGATAGTTTAAGAGCACGAATAGGGTGTTACGAAACTCATAGCAGTGTCTGTGTTGCTTGTTACGTAACGCAGGGTGCCTTCTGCGACGCATCCACGAACCGCGAACAAGCCATCACGGTGGCATATAGGCCGTGATCGCTAAAGGAAGAAAAAAAAGCCACAACTCGCTGACAGCGGAGAAACGTATCTATGTCAATGACACGCGCCCACTGGACTTCATATACACGGACGAACATGGTTCGAAGTGCTCCAGTTTCGGTCGGGTCCTGCGTATACACACTCGGCTTGCATGGCGACTCCTAACAAGCGTCACGACGTTCCTGTCGCGTCGAGAGACGTTTCATTTGCCGTCCCTTCATTTCACCGAGCGTTCGCTCTTCATCACGCGCGCGTGTATTGTCGTCCAGTAGACAGCCGTCTCACCGCTACCGTTGAAGGCAAACACACACAGAGGCGAGCACGGCCGTAGCGAGGAGATCGGTCGCGATGCTCTCTTATAACACCCGATCCCCCTCCCCTCCTTTCCATTAGTGCAAGCCGACGGCGCGGTCCTGTCGAGTCAAGCTCATCTCGCGCGCAGTGCCAAGCGAGTCGTCCTCGGCGTGAAAGTTGCCTTTCCTGTCAAGGAGACCCGGTCTTCTTGTGCGTTAGCTCGTCGACCGTATTATAAGAGCATGCCCTCGATTCTCGACTACTGGGTGCGCGCTTGGGAATGCTGCCGTCCCCGCGACTTGGGTCTGTCGTCACGCGCGCGGTCGTTCGAAGAGCGCACAGGTGATGCCCTCCACTCTCGCAACGATCTTCACCCGCTACACGTTCCATTGCCACCCTAAGCGGGTCACTCTCTCGCTCTTTTTACCGTGCATAACATTCCCGTTTGGTGACTTCGTACATGGTAGTGGATACACGTACACGCGATCTGCATCTCCGAGTGGCTACGATCGACACGTCGATCTCATAGCTTTTGGTGCAGTTAAAATAGCGCGGCTTTGCCGCTGGAGGTGTGCAGCTGCCAGCTAATCAACGGCTGAATTCGAAAACTGGGCCCATATCCTGACCGATTCGCGGTGTTTGTGGAGATAGAGATCGTTGTGTAACGCATCGTGGCGAGGTTTGCGTGGCAGCGTGCCTATAGCTTGCAATACATTAAATGGATTTGATGAAAAAGTGATACACGTAGCGCCATACACAGGTACATAGCGTCAACAAAACACTTCGCTATACGCCTGACAAACTATAATGCGTCTTACTCGGACCAGCTGGTGTAGAGAATGTGAAAAGTGTCCTCGTTGGGCGAGATGCACTTGCAGTGTTTAGAATGTCAGGCTTGGGTTGGTTTGGGTGTTACATCTCAAAGCAACAGTGTGGATATGAAACAGTGGATAGCTCCGAATTGATTTTGACATCGTAATTTTTTATGTGCACACAAAAGGAACGTTTTTACATTACATCCACATCAAAAGCTGAGCCTACAGCTCGCGACACAACAATTTAGACATCGACTAAATCTGCGATTCTCAACCCCACATACGCGTAGACTACCTTTTGTTAAAGTTTGACGCGCACGCTCGCTTTCATTTGCGTCTGCCAACGATTGATGTAGCCTGTAGAATTAGAAAAAGAATGTTATGAACATCAATGACGCTGATCCGCTCGAAGGGCATGCGAGTTGAGGAATTTACTTTGAAAGAAACTGCGTCGTTTGCTGCAGTGTGAATGGTGTATGACCAAGAACACCGCGCGGGTTTAGCAATGCAGTGTACAGCTGGCACCAGCTGTATGTATGTAAGCTTGCATGCGCTACGACGTATGGTTTCGATGAGACAGAGACGTCAGTCTGGCAGCGTGGTACTGCTCAGAATGGAGGCGGCTAACGCTATAGAGTGCTGCGTACAGTGTACGTATATTTGTACGAAGGAAACATGGCACTCGTATAAGGACGACTAGTTGCGTGCCTTGCAGATGGGTTTTCACATCTCCGCTCGTATGCACATTTTCACGACGTAGCTTGCTCACGGCCCGCAGATGTTAGCCAAGAGCCCCGCTTTCGTATGTATAGCAGAAGCGGGGGCATCAAGTTCAGTGAATGAAGGAAAGGAAAAAAAAAGGGAATTGGAAAATAAGACTAGCGAGGTCGACCAGGCTAGCTTCTACATCCGGATGCTTGCTACTGTATTTCGCGCGGTCGAGAAGAGATGGGCCTTGCAGGAGGGAGCAGGTTTTCGAAGCAGGGTAGCTGGTCTCGGCATAAGAGCCCACAATGTTGAAACGGCTACAGTGTCTTATTTTCTTTATATTTTTAACATTTTCGCTCAACATCCTTTACCTCTTCCCTATACAACGATTGTTAATACACTTCGTATGCGGGCCAAATTGCACCGAGTAACAAACTTTGGTAGAAAGCACAGATACAGACTGGCGCGGATGCGTCAATACGCGCTAATATGCGAGGTAGCGCGTGACGCATGTCCGTGCATCATTGACAAAACGTTCAGTCGAACACAGCCCTCATAGCATACGAAGAGATATATCAACGCAGGGCCCCCCTTATGAAAATGAACTTTGCGAGTCCTAATGTGCAACTAATGCACACCTAATGTGTCATTAGATTGACATTAGACCTGCAAAGCCTAATGTCCTTTAGCATCACGTGTGCATTAGACACTCAAATGACAATATGCACCAGCATTTCTGATGACAGAAGTAAGCAGATTTTCCATTGCGTATCCTAATGCCAAGCACATTACAGCTAAGAAATATATTAAGCGTTTATCACCACTAAAAATTCTATATCCTAATACTAATCGTAACAATTGCGAGGATTTTACGTCCCAAAACCACCATACGACAGTGGCGTAGCCAGGGGGTGGCACATCGGGCCCGTGCCCCAACACCCTCCCCCTCCCCGCCCCTCGAAATTTTTTTTTGTCATGGCATACAGAGCCCAAAATGACATTCGACCACATCTGCCTGCCCGGCCCCCACTTCAGATCAACGAGGTGCACCTCCCCACCCCCCCCCCCCCAAAAAAAACAACAATTTCTGCCTATGCGACATGGGAGACCTGAGCCCGGGCCGTAATCTGCCGGACAAACAATAAAGTTCTTTCACCATCATCATCATCATGCCCCTGCGATACGATTATGAGGCACGCCGTAGTGGAAGGCCTCCGAAAAATTTCGACCAATTGGGATTCAATTCAATTTCTTACAGGTCTCAACATTCACGTTTTGTCTTTGAGAAATCTCAAACGCCAAACAGTTTGTATTGCAATAAATATTTCAATCATGTTTCAGTAGGAGATATAACATTGAGCCCTAATAAGCATTGAGCACCTTAAGCACTAATAATAATAATAATAATATTAATAATAATAATAATAATAATATAATAATAATAATAATAATAATAATAATAAAATAATAATGCTGGGATATTCCGTGCCAAAAGCACGATGTGGAGGCACGCTCTATTGGGGCATTCCGGATTAATTTCGACCACCTTTAGGCGGATAAAACTTCATATAATAATATATATAACTATATATATATATATATAAGATATATATATATATAATATATTATATATCTATATATATATATTGAAGTTTTATCCGCCGGATATATGAAGCGTTTACTAATTAACTAATTTTCATAGTGTCGCTCGCGTGCGGTGAAGCGATGCCCGAACAGTTACACAGAAGTGTCGGTTTTCCATTTGCCCGAGGATGGGGGGTTGGAATAATAGAACTACAGTGCACTGTAATAGAACTGCGGACACTGAGGGAAGCACGAGAGATGAATCAGTCGGATCGTTGCAGTCAGAATTTGGAGTGTATCATCAGCTACACGTTTCAACAAAAATACACCTGGGAGCAGTGGCTACCAACGTAGCCTCCCCCACCCCCCACCCCATTCTTCTTCCCGTCGGCAAGTTCCGGCGAGCGGGGGGTACAGGGGGTGGGGGGTGGGCGCCCATGCCTTTCATCCCGCAGCTAACGTCTGCTTGCTATTACGCAGAGAAAGTAGAGGAATGGGCACCTGGTCAGATACATCCTTTCTCTTTTATGTGCGGAATCATGCTATTCATACCTATCTACACAAGCCTCCAACCCTGAAACAAATCTGTGTTCCGCGCTTGTAGTACGCAAAAGCATTGCCTTTGAGATCTGTACAAGGGTGCTAGATACGGTGTATTTTGCAGGGACTCAGTGATGACCGTCGCCTCGGAGTTAGCAAAATTTTCTCTAATATGCCAAGAACAAAAAGTATTTTTGAAAACTAAATACAATGAGTGATCAAATAGTGCAGACGCACCTAAACTTGTGTGCAAAGCCATAAATACATTTAATTTGCAATACGAAACATCCTGTATGATAACACGACACTGCTGCCACCTATCTTTTCTTTTTAGTCGAGCCTGTTAGTCAGCAGTTGCAACAGCCTCGTTGTACTACAGGTGCTTCCCGCGAGCACATGTGCTCTGCAGTGACATATTACCGTGTTGATAGATATTGTGTGCGTTTACTGTGTGCTTATCGTACTTCACATTCGTCGACTGGATATTTTGCGCGTTTCCGAACGTCCTCCCGCATTGATCAAGTGGGGGATGATGCATCGTCGTTCGTCCCACTCAGAACAGCCTCATCGGACGGGCAGCTTTGTCTCCGCGCTCAAAAGTGCTTTCTTGCTTCGTTTATCGATTACCCACGTTAATCGCGTGATTCAGTATCGAGTGTACCTCCAAAGACAATCCACTTCCCAGTGTTGTGACAAGCGGCGACCGCGGTTGTACAGGAGCGGAAGCGTGAGCCTTTGACGAGCGACTGTAAGAATGCAAAGCCAGTGCCAAACTTCGGTAAGTTGAAGAAAGTCGCTGAACTAAGTAACTTGGTTATCATTGCGTATGGACTGTTGTGCAGGAACCGATAGCACGGGCGGCGTGTTGGCACAGCGAGGATGAGAACGAGAGACCCGATAGACAGGTATGTTTGGTGCTTTGAGCGCACTTGCATTTACATCACCGTAAAAGCCGGTCGCCGATTGCGTTGATTACATGTTTGAAGGATGCGCGTTGCGGCTACGCGATCCTATCCTTCGATCATGCAAGCTCGTGTCATTGCGCTGTTATTCCTTGGATGTTTACTGTACGAGATCATCGCTTGAGAGATATTTCTACATCCCTTGTCGCCGTGAAGAAGTGTCTGCCTTTAAACATACGGGTCGTCCCTTAGCGTTTTCACGGTGGTGATACGAAGGAGTTGACCAAACTCGGTAATAATGTGCAAAGTGTCACAACACTGCGCACGTAGATAGAAACAACCACGCCCTGTCACGCACGCCTGATGGATATGTTTTTGTGGTTGCGTCCCGAGTCCTTTTGTCGGAAATACATGTAATTGCTGCCGTGGTTAGGATTTCAACGTAGCTGCATCATAAATGTTTTAAGGGAGCTCACTTGAAGTAAAGTATTTGAGTGAATTTCGTTATGTACTGGTACTAAGTGTACCACTCCACAACTGCGTGCTTAATTTGAAGAAGCACATGTTTATATGAATAATGTTAGTAAAAAATATGTCAATCGATAAGTTAAGCTAACGAATGCCACTCTTTGGTGCAGTATTTGTGTTTGAGAAAAGTGCGTGAACTTCTTTTCTGCCATTATATATATTTTTTCTTTGCTGCTTGAAGCACACCAGTTTCTCTATCACGAATAATTTAGACTGTGCTCATGTAGTGAGAATGTTGCTTGATTGTGGGTTGGTTTAAGTCGTGTATTTTCACGCTTTCTTTTTATGACATCACATGGTACCGATATTGCCCTCTTACTTGTATGAGACTCATAACCAAGGTGTAATATTCAGTGATTTAGTATTTATTTAGCTTTGTAAGTCAAGATTAAAAGAAAGGATCTAAATTCTATATATTCATAGGTGTTCCAGAAGTTCTCAGAAAGTTGCAGAATGTATTGTTTTGTGAAGGGCTTACATACTAAAAAATCGATAGCTCAGTGAACAAGACAACTAAATGGAATTCCTTTAAGACCAAAAATGTGTTTCCTAAATTGACGCAATACATATGTATGGCTCGTTCCCACCTTGCACCATGTGCTCATGTACCACGCAGTCTTTGCAATGTATTTTGTCATGTGGATCACCCATATGCATGTTCTGGGTCGTGCTTATTACGTACATGTGTGAATTGTTTGACATGCAGTGCCCTCACTCTTTCGTAGTTGAAGAAGTGGCTAGTCCACTAATACCTGTTCTGATTGTGCCCTGATCCCTTCATTCAAGTCAACTTTTTTAATTTATCAATATACACTTGCCTGAAGACATGTTTGGTACTCTATCTGTGTAGGTTTGTTTTGTTTGTGTGCTATAATCTTTTGTGTGGTCTGTCATGTTGTATCAGCGATGACAGCTGTTCACGGCACCGACACAGAGGACATATTGCAGTGCAAGATAGGAGCGGTCTTCCTGCAGCCCAGACAAGCAATATTGATGGTAGGATCTCTTTTCGTCACTACAATGGAACAGTTTTGGCACTAGCACATCTCGAGATATGCATATAGCAGGCCCTTAGCTTAGGTTGGGAACCTATCTCCTGCACTTTAGTGCAGTGCATATTATTTTTTGTATCCGTTGAACATGGAACATGAAATAGTTTGTATTATTTAGTTTGTAATCCTTGAACATGGATTGAGCCAGAGCCACGTTTTGACACTTGAAGTTGTCTTCATAAAGGGAGCAACTGGTGCTTCTGACATTGCTGTCTTGACGACGAAGCATCTACTTGTTAAAAGTTGGCTGCAGCGACATAACCTCTTTGAGGTTTTTGTCTCTTCACAGTGCGTCCCTCCTCTTCCACCGAACATCTTTTTGTTTGGATTGCCATGAAACTGTGAGGGGAAATCTTACTTATAATGATGTTGTTGTGTGTATTGTTGGTGATGCTAGCTTTACATTCAGAAGTTTCGAGGGCCATTGCAAAATAACATTGAGAAAGAAAATGAAATCTGAAGCCACAATAGACAATGCGAGAAGGTTTGTAGCGCTGATATAGGTTTTCATGCTCCCATTGGTTGCAGGTAGCATCTTGAAAAATCCTAACATTTGTCAGTTTTTGGTGTAAATCCAGAAATGAAAAAGAGACAGTGTCATAATTGGAACCTGTTTGCTAACTATGAAAATACAAGTATTGCATTATTCAAGAATCAGTGGATTTCTAGTGATTTTTTTTTTTTTTTTGCCATGTATTTTGGAGCAGAGTGAGAAACTTAAAAAAAAATGTTATCAAGGGTTGACATCTGGCCTTCATGGTAAGACATTCCTTAGGTTTAGCATAGAGACCTGTGAAGATGGCCAAGAAGGAGAAACATGCACAGGTGCAAATTTCAACAATTCTTATTTGCACGTGATCACACTTATGCATTAACAAAAAGACAACAAAAACTCAGGCATGGATAGGTACAGCTGCATCAAAGAAAAATAGTTCTTTCTTTGTTAAAGATAGTGTGGCACACTAACACAATCTCAGCTAACATTATTAATAGTTTGCTGATTCATGATCAATGTATAGTTTGTCATGTGCCTATGCACAATGAAACTCTTATCAAAGTGTAAAGCCACCACATGTGCTCCAATGTGCAGCTGACCGTCAGCGCTGCCTTTCTTTACGTTGTTTCAGCGTTCCCTGAGCCTTTTATTTTTTTGAGACACTACCTCATTTGCCCTACATAACGCTTACCACATGATAGGGGTATTGTAAACGGCGCCTTCTTTGCAGGGCACGTAATTGTCCCTGTGATTCTTAATGCAGCCAGCCGTCCTGGTGAGTATCTGGGTTGCTGCTTTTTGCTTAGCTTA